>NC_059442.1:172268408-172300908 GCF_905237065.1 Salmo salar | reverse complement strand
ACCCACCACCACACCACCCCACCACCACACCACTCACCACCACCACCACTACCACCACCACCACTCCACCACCCACCACCACTCACTCTACCACCACCACCACCACACCACCACCCCACCACCACCACCACCCACACCACCACCACCCCACTTCACCACCACCCCCACCCCACCACCTCCACCACCACTCACACCACCACCACCACCACCACCACTCCACCACCACCACCACTTCCACCACCACTCACCACCACACCACCCACTTCACCACCACCCTACCACCACCTACCCCACCACCACCCACCCCACCACCACTCCACCACCACTCTACCACCACCACCACCCCCACCACCACCACTTCCTGCACCACCACCACCTTCACCACCACACACCCCCACCACCACACACCACCACCACTCTACCACCACTTCACCCCACACACCACCACCACCACCCTACCACCACACCCACTCTACCACCACTCCACACCACCACCACACCACCCTCACCACCACACACCCACTCCCCCCACCACCACCACCACCCACCACCACCACCACCACCCACCACCACCACCGACCACCACCACCACCACCCCACACCACCACCCCACCACCACCCACCCACCACCACTCCCCACCACCACCCCACTCTACCACTACCACCACACCCCACCACACCACCACTCCCCACCACCACCCACCACCACCCACTTCACCACCACCTACCACCCCCCACTCCACCACCACTCACCACCACTCACACCACACCCACCACCACTCACACCACTCCACCACCACCCCACCACCACCTACACCACTACCAACCACACTCTCCACCACTTCTCCCACACCCTACCACCACCCACTCCACCACCACCACCACCCTCCACCACCACCCCACCACCACCCCACCACCACCTCCACCCCACCACCACACCACCACCACACCACCACCACCCACCACCTCACCACCACCCCACCACCACCCACCACCCACCACACACCACCACACTACCACCACCACCACACCCACCACCACACCACCCACCACCACCCACTACCACCACCCCACACTCCACCACCCACCACCACCACACCACACACACCACACCCATCACCACCACTTCCACACCACCACACTCCACCACCACCACCGCCACTACACCACCACACTTCCCCACTACCACTACACCACTACCACCACCCCACACCACACACTCACCACCCCACCACCACTTCACACCACCACCAACCACCACCACCACCACCACTCACCTACCACCACCCCACCACTTCACCACCACCACACTGCCCACCTTTACCACCACCACCACCACACACCACACACCACTACACCACCACACCACCACCCACTACTACCCCACCACCACACCCACCACCACAACCACCACCTACCACACCACCACACCACTCCACCACCACCACCACTACACACCACCACCACATTCCCCACCACCTACCACACCACCCACCACACCACCTCAACCACACCTTCCCACAACCACCACCACCACCACCACCCACCACCACCACTTCACCACCACCACCACTCCACCACCACTCCACCACCCACCACTTGCCACCACCACACCACCACCATGCCACCACACCACCACCACCCACCCCACCACCACTTCACCCACCACCACACTACCTCCACCACCACACCCACCCCCACCACCACTCCCACACACCACACCACCACCACACCACCACCACCACCACCCCACCACCACACCAACCCACCACCACCCCCACCACACCACCACAACCACCACCACCCCACCACCACACACCACCACACCACTTACCACCCAAACCACACTCCACTCACCACACCCACAACCACACACACCACCACCACTCACCCACCACCACTTCACCACCACCCACTCCACCACCACCCACCACACTCCACCACCCACCACCACCTTCACCACCACCCCACCACCACTCCACCACCACTCACCACCACTCCACCACCACCACCACACTCACTTCACCACACCCCTACCACCCCTCCACACCACCACCACACCACCACCACCACCACCACCACTTCACCCCACACCACCACCACCACCACTCTACCACCACTCCCACACACCACCCACCACTTCACCACCACCTCACTCCACCACCACCCACCACCTCTTACACCACACCCCCACCACTCACCCGCCACCACCACCCACCCCCACCACCACCCACTCCACTCACCACCCACCACCACTCACCACCACCACACCCACCACCACCCACCACCACTCACCACCTACCACCCACCCCACCACCACCACCACTACACACTCTCCACTTACCTACCACCACCCACCACCACTCCACACCACCACTTCACCACCACCCTTCACTCACCACCACCACCAACCACCACAACCACTACCACCCACCACACCACCACACCGCACCACCACTTCACACACCACCACCACTCACCTCACCACACCCACCACCACCCCACTCCACCACTTCACCGTTCCACCACCACTCCACCAACCACCACCTTACCACCACCCTACCACCACCACCCCACCCCACCACACACCACCCCACCACCACTCCGACCACCACACTCCATTCCACCACTCCACCACCACCACGCACCACCACTCCACCACCACTCTCCACCCCACTTTTTTTTCCACCACCACCTACCACCACCACCACTACCTCCACCACCACACCACCACCCACCACCACACCACCACCACACACCACCACCCACCACCACTTCACTCCACCACCACTACACCACACACTTCACCACACTTTTACCCCACTTCACCACCACCACCCCACCACCACTTCACCACCCCACTCACCACCACTCACCACCACCACACCACTCCACCACCTCCACCACCACACCACCACCACCCCACCCCAACCAACCACCACTCCACCACCACTCCACCACCACCACCACTCCACACCACCTTACCACCACACCACACACCACTCCACTACCCCCACCACTCCACCACCACACCACCACCACCACCTACCACCACTCCACCCACACACCACACCACCCACCACCCCACACCACCACCACTCCACACCACACCACCACACCCCCACCACCACTTTACCACCACCACCACCACTCCACTACCACCACACCACCTACCACACCCACCACTCATACCACCACTACTCCACCACCACCCTCCACCACTCACCACACCCACTCACCACTGCCACCACCACACCACCACACCTCACCACCACCACTTCACCACAACCCCACCACTCACCCCACCACCACTCCACCACCACCCACCACTCTCTCCACTACTCTACACCACCCACCACTACCTACCACTACCTTACCACCACCCACCACACACCACCCCACCACCACACACCCCACCATTCACCACCACACTCCACCACCACTTCACACCACCACACTGCTACCCCACCACCACACCACTCCACACCACCCACCACACACTACCACCCACCACCACTACCTACCACACCACACCACCACACCACCACCACCACCCACCACCACCACCACCCCACCACCACCACTTCACCACCTCCACCCCACCACCACCACACCACTACCTACCACCACCCACTCACCACTACACCCCCACCACACACCACTCCACCACCACCACACCACCCCACACTCACCACACTCACCAACCACCACCACACCACCCACCACCACTCACCACACCACCACCACCACCACCACCACCACCCCACCACCACACCACCCCCACTTCCCCCACCACCACTCCACCACCACCACCCCACCACCACCACACTTACCACCACCCCACACACCACCACTCACTACCACCACCACTTACCCCACTCTACCACCACCCACTACCACCACAACACCTTACACCCCACCTCCACTCACCACACACACACCACCCCCCACTCCACCAACCACCACCACCACCAACACCACACCACTCCACTTCCACCACCACTCCACCACCACCTACACCCACCACCACTCCACCACCACCACTTCACCACCACTCCACCACCACTCCACACACCACCACACCCCCACTTACCCACCACCACCACCCACTCCCCACCACTACCCACCACCACTACACACCACCACTTCCCACCACCACTCCACCCCACCACTCCACCACCACCTACCACCACACCACCACCCACCACCACCTACCACCACACCACCTCACCACCACTACCACCCCACATTACCACACCACCACCACCACCACCCACCCCACCACCACCACTCACCACACACCCACCTCACACCACACCACCACCACCACCACCGCACCACCACTTACCACCACCTCCACCACCACCACCCCACACCCCACTCACCACCACTCCACACACACACACTCACCACTTACCACCACTCACCACCACCACCCACACCACCACCACCACTCCACACACTCCACCACCACTACACCACACCCACACCTCACCACCACACACACACCACCACCACCCCACCACCCCACTCACCACCACCCACTCCACCACCACACTCCACCACCACTCCACCCCACCACCCCACCACCACACACCCACCACCACTTCACCACCACTTACCTACCACCACACCACCACCACCACACCCACCACCCACACCACCAACCCACCACTACCCCACCCACCACCACCCACCCCACCACACTCACCCCACCACCACCCTCACCACTCCACCACCACCCACCACCACCACCACCACTCCACCACCACCACCACTCCACCACACTTACCACCCACCACCACCACTCACCACCACACCTTATTACCACTTACTCCACCACCACCACCACCTACACACCCACCACACACACCACACCACCACAACTACACTTTTACCACCACTCCACCACCACTCCACACCCACCCCACACCACCACCACCGCCACCCCCACCACACTTCCACCACCACACTACCCACCACCACCTCCACCACACTCCAAACCACACTTCCACCACACCACCCCACACCACCCCACCACCACCCTACCACCCCCACCACCACACACCCCTACCACCACCACCCCCACCACACTCCACCACACACCACCCACCACCACCTACCACACCACCACACACCACACTCCCACCACTTACTACACCACCCACCACTCACCCACCACCACCTACCACCTACCACCCACTCACCCACCACACACCACCACCACTACTCCCCCACACACACACCACCACCACTCCACCTACCACTTTTTTACCACTACCCACTCCACACTCCACCACCACACACTTACCCCACACACCACCACACCACCACCACCCACCACACCCCACCCACTCACCACCACTTTGCCCCCCACCACCACCACCCCACTTACCACCACACCACCACCACCACCACCACCTGCCACCACCACCACACACCCCACCACCACCCACACACCACCACCACCACCACACACACACACAACACCCACTTCACCACCACCACCACTTACCACCACTACCACCCTACACCCACCACTACCCACCACCACACACCACCACCTACACCACCACTTTCACCACCACTACCCACCACTACAACACCCCACCACCACCTCCACACACTCACCCTTGCCACACACACCCACCACCACACCACCTCCACTCACCACCACTTTTCACCACCCACACCACACCACCACCACAACACCACACTCCCCACCACCCACCACCACCCACCACCACTCCACACCACCCCCACCACCACCCCTCACCACCCCCACCCACCACACCACCACACTCCCCACTCCCTCCCCACCACCACCACCACTCCTTACCACCACCACCACCCCACCACCACTCCCACCACCACCCACCTCCACCACCCACCTCCACCACCACACCACCCACACACACCACACTCCCACCCCACCACCACCACACACCACCCACACACCACCTCCACCACCCCACCACCCCACCACCACCCCACACCACCACCACCACCCACAACTCACCACCACATACCGCACCACCACTCTCCACCACCACTACACCCCCCACCCACCTATCTCCACCACTCGCACCACTTCCCCTTTACCCCCACCACCACTCCACCACCACCCCACCACCACTCCACCTGACCACGACCCCACCACCACACCCCCACCACTTGCACTCCACCACCACCCTTTACCACCACCTGCACACTTCTTTACCACCACTTCTACCACCCTACCACCACCACTACCCCACCCACCCTTCACACACTGCACCACCTGCACCACCACCCACCACCACCACCCCACCCACACCACTCCCCACACCACCACACACCACCCAACACTCCCCACTCCCCTACCACCACCACCCACTACCACCCCCACCACCACCCCACCACCCACCACCACTCCACCACCACCCACCCACCACCACTGCACTCACCACCACACTACCACCACCACTTTCCACCACCCCACACCACTTTGCCACCACCACCTTTACTTACCACCCCACCCCCACCCACCACCACTCCAACTCCACACACCACCACTCACCACCACAACTTCCACCACCACCCCCACCTCACCACCACCCACCACCACTCCACCACCACCACCCCACCACCACACACACCACCACCACCACTTCACCACCACACCCACCACCACACCACCACTCCACCCCCCACCACCACTACCACCACCTCACTACCCACCACCACCCACCACCACTCACTGACCACCACTTACCACCACACCACCCACCAATACCCACCCACCACACTCACCACTCCACCACTCCACCCACCAACCACCACCACCACCACCTCCCCACCACCACCACCACCCACACCACACTACCACCTCCACCAAACCCACCCACCACCACACCACCACCTTTACCACCACCACCAACCACCCACCCTACTCCACCACCACTCTACCCACCACTCCACCACACCACCAACCACCCCACTTCCCACCACTCACCACCACCACCACCACCACACACCCACCACCACTCACCCCACCACCACCCACCACACCACACCACCACACACACCACTTCTACACCACCACGCACACCACCACTTACCACCACCACACCACTTTGCCACCACCACTCTACTCCCCACCACCCCACCACCACCACTTCCCACCACCACCACACCACCACCACCACCACACCACCACCCACCACTACCTCACTACCACACCACTACCACCACCACACCACACCACCACTTTCCACTTACACCACCACCACCACCACCACACTGCCCCAACCCACCACCACCACCACTCACCCCACCCCACCACCACACACCACCACACACCACCACCACTTTCTTCCACCACCACTTTACACTTACCACCACACACTTTACCACCCCCCACCACCACTACACACCACCACTTTCTCCCACTACTTTTCCACCACCACACCACACTTCACCACCACCACACTTCCACCACCACACCACCACCACAGCACTTACCACTTCACCACCACCCACCACCATTTTAACCACCACTTACACTTTCCCCACACCACCACTTCCCCACCACACCCACACACACCACACACTTTCCACTCCACCACTCACCACCCACACTACTCACCACTTTCACACCCCACCACACTCACCACCACTTTCCACTTTCCCCACCACACCACTTACCACTTCACCAACACCACCACCACCTTACCACCACCACCTTCACCAACACCCACCCACCACAACACAACCACTTTAACACCCCACCACTTTCCACCACCACACTCCCTACCACCACTTACCCCACACCTTACCTTTACCCCCACTTTACCACCACCAACTTGCCCACCACCACACCACCACCTTTACTTCCACCACCACTCTTTTTACCCCACCACACACCACTTTTCCACCCCACTTTTCACCACCACCACTACACCCTACCCACCACCACCACCCCCACCACCACCTTCCACCACCACACCACACCACCCACCCACCCCACCACTCCACCACCACCACCCACACCACCACACCACCACCACACCCACCACCACCCCACCACCACCACACCACCACTTCACCCACCCCCACACACCACCACCCCACCACCACCACACCACCCACCCCACCACCACACACCACCACCACTCACCACACCTCACCACCACCCACTACCCCACCACACCACCACACCACCACCACCACACCACACCACCACACCACCACACACACACCCACCACCACTCCACCCACCACACCCACTTCCACCACCACTCACCACCACCCCACCCACCACCACCACCACCACTCACCCCCACACCACTACCACCACCCACCACACACTCCCACCACACCACCACAACACCCACCACCACCACCACCACTTCACCACCACTCACCCACTACCACCCCAATCCCACCACACTCACCACTGCACCACCCACCTCACCACCACTCCACCACACCCCACCACCTTACTTACCACCACCACCACTCCACCCACCACACCACCACCACACCTACCACCACCACCACCACCACACCCACCACCACCACCACCCCACCACCACCCACCACCCCCACCCACCACCACCACCCACCACCACTCCACCACCACCACACTACACCACCACACTCACCACCACCTACCACCACCTACCACCACACCACTACACCCTCACCACCACCTACCACCACCTACCACCACTCACCTCCCACCACCCCAACACCACCTACGCCACCACCACCACCACGCCTAGCCAACCTGCCTCGCCACTACTTCACCACCACACTCACTTCACCACCTACACCACCCACCACACCCTGCCCACTATTTCACCACCACACCCACACACTCCCCACCCACCACACACCCCCCTTACCAACACCATCTTCCCACCACCACACACTCCACCCCACCACTCACCACCACACCACCACCACACCACTCACCCCCACCACCACCACCCTTACTCCTACACCTCCACCACCACCAAACCACCACCACCCCCACCCCCACCCACACACACACCACCACCCCCCACCCACACACAACCACACCACTTCCACACACACCACACTTTACTACCACCACCACCACCACCCCACCACCACCACCACACTTACACTCCAACCACCACCCACCACACCACACACCACCACCACCCACCCACCACCACTTACCCACCACCGACTTTCCACCTTTTACACACCTCACACCCCACACCACCTACTACTTCCACTTTACACCACCCACATTACCGCCCAATCCCCCACCACCCACACCACTCACACTAACCACCACACAACACCACACACCACCACCTCACCACCACCACCCCACCACCACTACCACCACCACTTTACCACACCACCACCACCACCACCACCACCACCCCACCACCACCCACCCCACCCACCACCACCACCACCCACCACCACCACCACCACCACCACTCCACCACCACCCACCACCACCACCACCACCACCACCACCACCACCACCACCCCACCACACCACCACCACTTTTACCACCACTACACCACCACTCACCACCACACCACTTACCACACCACCACACCACCACCACCACACACACACTCCACCACCACTCACCACACCACCACACCCACCACCACCCCCCCTTTACCACCACAACCACCACACCGCCACACCCTTTGCCACACCCCCACACTTTTTACACACCACACACTACCACACACCCCCACCCCCCACTTCACCACCACCACCGCCTCACCACCACCCACCACCACAATACCACACACCCCACCACCACCACCACCACTTACCACCACACCACACCACACCACCACCCTTCCACCACACACACCACCACCACCCACCACCAACACACTCTCACACCCACCACCCACCACCACCCACCACCACCCACCACCACACACTCCACCCACCCACTACCACCACCACCACCCCACCACCACCACCCACCACAACCACCCCCACCACACCCACCCCTCACCCACCACACCACCACTCACCCCACCACCACCCCACCACCACCTACCACCACTACCACCACCACCCACCACACACCACCACCCACCACCACCACACCCACCACCACACACACACCCACACCACCACACCCACCACCACACACCACACCACACACACCACCCACACTCCCACCACACTTACCACTTACCCCCACTCCACCACCACCAACCACCCCCACACCACCCACACCACTCCCACCACCACACCACCACCACCACACACCACCACCACTCCACCACCACCCCACCCCACCACCACCCACACACCACCACCACCCACCACCACCACCCACCACCACACCACCACCACCACCAACCACACACACCACCACCACCACCACTCACCAACCACTTACCACCACCACACCACACCACCACCACCACCACCACCCCACCACCCACACCACCCTCTACCACCACACCACACCACCACCACTCTCCACCACACCCACACACACCACTACACCACTTTTACCACCACCCACACACTCCACCACCACCCACTCCACCACACACCCCCCACCATCACTCACACACACACACTTACACACACACCACTCACCACCACCACCCACCACCACCACCAACCACCACCACACAACACCACCACACCACACCCCACCACACCACCACCACACACCACACCACCACACCACCACCACACCACCACCACACCACCACTCCACCACACACCCACCACCACCACTTACAACACTCACCACTTCACCACCAACACCACCGGACTACCACCACACACCACCACCACACACCACCACCACACCACCACCAAACCACCACCACCACCACACCACACACACCACCACCACCACCACCCACCCCCACCACCACCCCACCACCACCACCACCACACCACCAACCACCACCCACACACCACCCCACCACCACCACCCACCACACACCCACCACTTTACACCCACACACACCACCCCACCACACCCCCACCACCACCACACCACCACCCCACCACCACCACCCCACCACACACCCACCACCACCCCCCACCCCACCACACACCCCACCACCATCACCACTCACCACCACCACCACCAAACCCCACCACCACCCACCACCACAAACCCACCACCACCCCACCACACACACCACCACACACCAACCACCACCACACACCACCACTCCACCACCACACCACACCCCACCACCACCACCCACACCACCACACCCACACCACCACACCCACCACCACTTCCACCCACCACCACCACACCACCACTCACCACCAAACCCCCACCACCACCACCCACCACCACTCTACCACCAACACCCCACCACCACCACTTTACACACACCACCACTTTACTACTACCACCACCACACCACCACCACCACTCCCCACCACCACCCACCACCACACCACCACCCACCCCACCACCACACACACACACACCACCACCCACCCACACCACCCACCACAACACCACACCACACCCCACACACACACCACTTACACACACACACACCCACCACACACCACACACTTCACACACCACATTACTCCCACCCCCACACACACACACTCTACCACCACCCAACCACCACCCCCACCACCACCACCACACACCACCACCACACACTCACCACCACACACACCCACACACTACTTACCACCACACCACCACCCCACACACAACACTCACACACCACCCACACACACCACCCACACCACCACTTCACCACCACCCACTTACCACACCCACCACCACACACCAACCACCACACACCACCACCACCACCACCCCAACTCACACCACCACCACTCTACCACCACCCACCCCACACACACCACCCACCACCACCACCACCACCCAGCCCCACCACCACCACCACCACTTACCACCACCACTCAACACCACACCACCCACCACACCCACACACACACCACCACACCACCACCCACACTACACCACTCACCACCACACACTCACACACTACCCACACACACCACACCCCACACCACCACCACACCCACCACCACACACCACACACACCCCACCACCACCCACACTACACCACCCACACCACACCCCCTACACCACCACCACCACCACTATTACACCACCACCCCACCACCACCCCCACCAACACACCACTTTACCACCACACACCACCACCACCACACACACACCACACTCACCCACCACCACCACCACCACTCACCACCACACACCACCACCTCACCACCACCCACACCACCACACCACACCACTCCACCCCACCCAACCACCCCACCACCACACCACTACCACCACCACTACCCACACACACACCACCACCACCACACACCAACACACACCACCACACCACACACTACACACACTCACACCACCACACTCCACCACACACACCACCACCACCCACCACCACTTCCCCACTCCCACCACACCACTCTACCACACACCCCACCACTACACCACACACACACACACACACACACCCACCACTTCACACACACACACCTACCACACCCTTTACCACACACACACCACCACCCACACACACACACTCTCAAACACACACACCACTCACACACACACACTTCACCACTACACTCCACCACCCCACCCACACCACACACCACACACACCCACACCACACCACACACCACCACACACAACCACCACACCACACACCACACACCACACACCACCACCACACACACACCACTCCCACACACACACACCACCCCACACACACACACCACTCACACACACACACCACCACCACCCCACACACACACACCACCCACCACACACACCACCACCACTCACACACACACACCTACCCCACACACACACCACCACACCACCACACACACCCCACTTTACTTACACCACCCGCCACAACACACCCACCACACACACACCCACACCACACACACACACACACCACCCCCCACACACACACCCCCCACACACACACCCATCCCACCACACACCACCACACACACCACAATTTCACCACCCACACTACACACCACCACCACCACCACCACCCACCACCCGCCCACCACACTCACACACAACTACACCCACACCACTTCACCACACACCCCACACACACACACCCACCCCACACACACCACCTACCACCACCCACACACACACTCCACCACCACACACACACACACACACACACACCCACACCACACACACTCACTCACACCCACACACCACACCCACCACCCACACCACACCACCACACCACCACACACACTACCACACAATACACACACTTACTATTTACCACCACTTTCCTTAACCCATTACACCACCACCCCACTCCCCACACACCAATCCACTTTTACTTGCCTCACACACTCCACACACACACCACCCACACACACCACCACACCACACCACCACCACCACACCACCACCCACCACCACCCCCACCACTTCACACACCACACCGCACACACACTTTACACACTTACCACCACCACCACCACTCCACACACCACCCACTCACACACCACTCCACACACCACCCACACACACACACCCACCACCACCCCCCCCACCACCCACCACCCACCACCACACCCACACCCACACTTGCACCACCACACACCACCACCCTACCACCACCCACGCCACCACACGCACACACACACACCCCGCTTGCACACCACACCCCCACCACACACTCACCACTTGCCACCACCACCACCACCCACACCACTCCACCACCACTGTACCCACCACCTCATCCCCCACTGCCACTCCACCACACACACACCCCACCACCACCCCACCACCACTCTACCACACACTTACACACTTCCACCACCACACCACCACTACCCACTCCACTACCACTGCCACCACCACTTTTACCACCACCCCACCACCACTTGCACACACTACCACCACTCCACCCCCACCACCACCACCCACCACCACCTAACACCACCACCACCCACTTACCACCACTTTACCCGACACCGTCACCACAACACACCACCACCACACCTACCACCTTTTCCACCACTCCACACACACACACCACACACTCACACACACACACACACCCTCCACCCACCACACACACCCCCACCACCACACACCACTACCACCCCACACACACACCCCCACCACCACACACACACCCCACCACACACCACCCACCACTCCCACCACCACCACCACCACCACACCACCACCCCACCCACCACCCACCACCACCCATTGCCCACTCACCACACACACACCACACACACTTCACACCCACACCCACCACACCCACACACACCACCCCACCACCACCCCCACCACTTTACACCCACTACCACCCCCCACACCCACACACACACCCACCACCACCCCACCCACTTCCACCACCCACCACCACCACCACCTACCACCACCCACCACACACACACTTCACACCCACCACTTCCTCACACTGCACACACACACTTACCACACACACTTGCCACTTTACACCCACTCACCACACACACACACACCCACTTCCACCCCACACTCACCTACCACCACCTTAACCACCACCTACCCCACCACCACCCACCACTTCCACCACCACCCACCCACCACTCCCACTCCACCACCACCTACTCCACCACTTGCCACCACCACTCACCCACACTAACACCTTTCACCACACCACACACACCACTACACCACACACACACCCACCACACACCACCACCACCACAAACACCACTCACTCCACCACCACCACACCACCACACACTCCACCACCACACCACCACCACACCTTCACCACCACCACTTTACCACCACACACCACCACCACTCACCACCACACGAACACCACAACCACACACCACCACACACCACACACTTCCACCACCACACCACTCACACCACCACCACCCCACCACCACCCACACACCACTCACCACCACCACACCACCACCACCACCACACACCCTCCACCACCACACCACCACACCACCCACCACCACCACCACACCCCACCACACTCTGCATCACCACCACCCACTACCACCACCCCACCACCCCACCACCCACCACCACCACCCACCACCACCACCCCCACCACCACCCACCACCACCCCACCACCACTTCACCACCACCCACTTTACCACCACCACCACCACCACCCCACCACCACCCTTACCACACCACACCACCCACCCACCACCACCACACCACCCCCACCACTTTTCCCACCACACCACCCACCACCACTCCACCACCACCCACCACCACCCACCACCACTTACACCACTCCACCACCACCCACCCACCACCACACCACTTACCACCACCACCACCACTTACACCACACCCCACCACCCACACTACCTCACCACCCCCACACCACCACCACCACCACCCACACCACCCCCCCACCACCACACCCCCCACCACCACTCCACCACCACACACCACCACCACACCACACACCACACACACCACCACCACCACACACCCTACACACACACTACCACCACCACCACTCACCACCACCACCACCACCACCACCAACCACCACACACACACACCACCACACACACACACCAACTCCACCACCACACACTCCCACCACCACTACACTCCACCACCACACCACCCACCACCACCCCACCCACACACACCACCCACCACCACTACCACCACACACCACCACACCACCACACCACCACCACTCACCACCACACCACCACCACCCACAACACACACACCACCACACCCACCACACCACACACCACCCACACACCACCACCACCACTACAACCACCACCACCCTTCCACCACCACCACCCACCCCACCACCACTTCCCACCACCACCACCCACCACCACCACCTCCACCCACACACCACCACTACCCACCACACACCACCACCACACTACCACACTTTACCACCACACTTACAACACTACCCACCACCACCCACTACCACCCACCACACACCCCACCCACCACCCACCACCCACCACCACCACCCACTTACCACCACCACCACCACTACCACCACCACACCACACACACACTCACTCACCACCACCATTACCACACCCCACCACACCACCACCACCCCACCACCACCACCACCACCCACCACACCACCACCCCACCACCACACCACACCACCACCACCCACACACCACCCCACACCACCACCACCCACCACTACCCACCACCATTCCACCACCCCACCCACAACACACACACCACCACACACCACCACTACCACCACCACCACTCTACCACCACTTCCACCCACACCACCACCACCACCACACCACCACCCACCACCACACCACCCCACCACCACTTACACTTCACCACTCCCCACCACCACTTCCACCACCACCACCACCACCACCACCTCACCACCACCACCACCAACACCACTTACACACCACCACCCACACCACCAATACCCTACCACCACACTCCACCACACACACACACCACACACCACCCACCCACACCACCACCCCACACCACCACTTACCACCACACACACCACCCACCTCACCACTTGCCACCACCACCACCACCACCACACACCACCACACACCACAAACCCACCACCACTTCACCACCACTCACCACTCACCACACCCACCCATCACCACAACACTACCACCACACACACTAATTACCACACCCCACCCACACCACCACACCCACCACCACCCACCACCACCACCACTGCCACCACCACCTTCCCCACCACCACTACCCACCACCACCACACCACCACCACACCTACCCACCACTACTTTACCACCACTACCCCACCACCACCCCACCACCACTTCCACCACCATCCCACCACCACCACCACCACCACCCACCAACCACCCCACCACCTCTCCACCCACCACCACCACCACCCCACCCCACCACCACACCCACCACCACACCCACCACCACCCACACCACACTTTCCCACCATTGCCTACCACCCCACACCACCACCACACCACCACCACTCACCACCAACTTACCCACCACCACTTTTCACCACCACTCCACCCCACCACCACACCTCCACCCACCACCACCCTTTCCCACCACCCCACCACACACCCACTCCCCACCACCACACCACCACTCCTACCACCACAACACCACCCTACCACACCTACCACCACCTACCACACCACCACCTACCACCACCACCACCACCACTCCACCACCACCACCACCCCCACACCACCCCTACCCACCACACACCTTCACCACCACCACCACTCCACCACCACCCCACCACCACTTACCACCACCACCACCACCCACCACCACCCACTCACCACACACCCACACCACACTACCACCACCCACTTCACCACACCACCACTTTTTCCCTTCCACTACCCTACCACCACCACCACTCCACACCCACCACCACCACACCACCACCACCACTACCACTTACCCACCACCACCCACCCCACCACCACTTCACATCACCACCACCACCACCACACCTTCCGCACCCCACCACCACCCCCACCACCACAACACCACCACCACCACCACACACCACACACCACACACCACTTCCCACTTACTTACCACCACCACACCACTTCACCACCACCACCACCACTTTCACTGCCACCACACACTTTACCACTTTTGCCATTCACCACCACCACACACCACTTACTTGCCACCTCCACCACCACACTTTTGCCACTACCAACACCAACTCACACACACACACCACACACTTACCACTTCCACCACCACACACACACACACCCCACCACACACCTACCACCCCACACACTACACCACCACCACCCACACACACTTACCCACCACACACCACACACACACACACTCCACACACCACCACCTGCCACCACTTCCACTCACACACTCACTTCACCACACACACACCTCCCACTTCTACCACCACAACGACCACCACCACCACACCACACCCACTCGACCCAACCACACCACCACACCACACACACACCACACCACCACCACCCCCACACCACCACCACAACACCACCACTCACACACCACCCCACCACCACCACCCACTCACACAACACCACCACACACACACCACTCCACCTACCACACACACACCACCACACTCACCACCACACCACCACTCTGCACACACCACTACCCACACCACTACCTACCACCACCCACACCACCACTTCCCCACCACAAACTACCACACAACCACCACCACTCCACCACTACCCCAACACCACACACCACTTTCACCACCACCCACCACCACCCCACCACCACTTACCAGCCACTTTTTACACCACCACCACCACACACCACCACCACCACCAACCACACACTACAAACCACCACCACCACCACCACCACCACACACACTCACCACCACAACCACCACTACACCACCACTCACAACCACCACCACCCCACCACACCACCACCACCCCACCACCACCACCACCACTCCACCCACAATACACCACCACCCACCACCACCACCACCACCACCACCACCCACACACCACCCACCACCACACCCACCACCACACACCACCACCACACACACCACCACCACCACCCACCACCACCACCACTACCCACCACCACCCCACCACCCACCACCACCCACCCCACCACCACCCACCTCCACCCACCACCACCACCACTCACCACCACCCACCACCACAATCACCACCACAACACCCACCACCACCACCACCACCACACCACCCACCACCCACCACCCCACCACCACCCACCACCACCACAACCACTGCACCACAACACCACCCCACCACCACCACTCACCCACCACCACCCACCACCACCCACCACCACCACCCACCACTATTCCACCACCACCCACCACCACCCCACCCACCACCACCACCACTACCCACCACACCACACCACCACCACCCACACCACCACACCACCCACCACCTTACCACCACTACCCCCACCACCACCACCACCACCCCACCACCACCAACCCACCACCACCCCCACCACCACCCACCACCTACACCACCCACACCCACCACACACCACCACTACCACCACCAACTCTACCACTACCACCACCACACACCCCTACCACACACCACCACCACCACCACCACACCACCACCACCACCACCACCACCACCACCCACCACCACCCCACCTACACACCACCACCACCCCACCACCACCCCACCACCACCACCCCACCACCACCAACCCCACACTTACCACCACTCAACCCACCACACCACCACACCACCACCACCCACCACCACTTCCACCCACCACACCACCACCACACCCAACTTCACTACACCACACTCCACCACCACTCTGCACCACCACCACCACCCACCACTTTACCACCCACACCACCACCACCACTTTTCCCCACCACACACCACCCACTTTTACCCCACCAATACACACTTACCACCACCCACCACCACCCACTTTACCACCACTTGCACACTCACCACACTCCACTTACCACCCACTTGCCACACCCACCACCACACTTCACCACTTACATTACCACACACCACCACTGTTACCACCTTTTACTCTTCCACCACCCACCCCCACCACCACTTACCACCGCACCACTTTCCCCACCACTTACCAACCACCACCACACCACCACCACTCTGCACCCACACCACACTCACCACCACACCACTCCACCCCACCACTCACCACCACCACACCACCACCACTTTCCACTTACACCACCCACCACCCACCACATCCACCACCCCACCACACTCCACACCACACCACCTCACACACCACCACCACCACCACCACCACCCCACACCACCACCACTCACCACCACCACCCACCCACCACCACCACCCCACCACCACCCACACCACCACCACACTTCCACTTACCACCACCACCACCACCACCACACCACCACACTATACCACCACCACACCATTTCCACTCACCACCACCACTCACACCACCCACCACCACCCACTCCCACCACCACTCCACCCACCACTCACTTCACCACCACACACCACCTCCCCCACACACACACCACCACCACACAACCTTCCACCACCATTTCACCACCCCACCACACCCCCACTCCACCACCACCACACTCACCACACACACCACCACTTACACCACCACCCACCACCACACCCACTTTTACCACCACTACCACACCCACCACCACTTCCACCACCACCCCACCACCCCACCACCACACCACCCACCACCACCCACCACACACACCACCACCCACCACACTTACCACACGCCCACCACCACCCACCACCACCACCACCACCACACACCACACACACTTCCACCACACACACCACCACCACCACCACCACCACTACCCACCACCACCACCACCACACCACCACCCACTTCACCACCACCACCACCACCACCACCCACCACCACCCACCACCACCCACCACCACCACCACACCACCACCACTTCCACACACCACACCACCACACGCCACCACACACTTTCCACCACCACTCCACAACACCACCACCACACACACACTCACCACCACCACCACCACAACACACCACCCCACCTACCACTACCACACCACCACCACCCACACCACCACCACTCCACCACCACTGCCACCACCACCACCCACCACCACACACACCACCACCACACCACCACACTACCTACCCCACCCCACCACACACCACTACCCACCACCCTACCACCACCACCACCACCACTACACCACCACACCACCACCACTTCACCACCACCACCACCACCACCACCACCACACCACCACCACCCCACCACCACCACTTCACTTGCCACCACACCACCCTTCCCCACCACTACCCCACCACCACACCACCACCACCACACCACCACACACCACACACCACCACACCACCACCACCCACCACCACCACTCACCACCACCCCACTACCACCACCACACCCACCACCACTCCACCCACCACCACCACCACCACCACCACCTCACTTCACCACCACTTCCACCACCACACCACCACTTACCACCACTCTTTTTACTACAACCACTCACCACCACTTACTTTCACCACTTACCACACTTACCACTACTTCCCACCACCACCACCACCACTACCCA
Source organism: Salmo salar (assembly GCF_905237065.1). Classification (NCBI taxonomy): domain Eukaryota; kingdom Metazoa; phylum Chordata; class Actinopteri; order Salmoniformes; family Salmonidae; genus Salmo; species Salmo salar. The sequence goes on along the minus strand of NC_059442.1, from coordinate 172,279,725 downwards.
CCACCACACACCACCACCCCACCACCACTTCCACCACCACCCACCACCACCCCCACCACCACCACCACCCCACCACCACCACCACCACCACCACCCACCACCACACTCCACCACTACACACCACCACACCCACCACACACCCACACACCACCACCCCACCACCACCACCACCACTCACCCACCACCACCCACCACCACCACACCACCCACCACCACTCCACCCCACCACCACCCACCACCACCACCCCACCACCACTCCACCACCACACCACCACCACCACCACCACCACTTCCACCACCACACCCACCACTTCAACCCACACCACACACACCACCACTCACCACCACCTACCACCACCACCACCACTCCACCACCACTCACCACCACCCACCACCCCCCACCACCACCACCACCACTTCCACCACCACTCACCACCACTCACACTTCCCACTACTCTACCTCTACCACCACCACCACACTTGCCACCACCACCACACCACCCCACCACCACTTCCACCACCACACCACCACACCCACCACCACACCACCCACCACCACATCACCACCACCACCACCACCACTTTACCACCACCACCCACCACCACTCTACCACTCACCACCACACCACCACCACCACCACTACCACACCACCCCCCCACCACCACACACCACCACCACCACCACCACCACCACCCACCACCACCCACCACCACCCCACCCCACCCCCACCACACCACCACCCACACCACCACCTACCACCACCACTTACCACCACACCACACCAACCCACCACCACCACCACCACCTTTTCCACACACACCACCACTCACCCACACACCACCACTCCACCACCACCCACCACCACCCCCACCACCACCACCTCCACCACCACCCACCACCACCACTCCACCACCACAACACACACCAACCACCACCACCCACCACCACTTCCACACCACACACCACCACCACTTTACCACACCACCCACCACCTACCACCACCACACACCACTCCACCACACACACCACCACTCCACCACCACCACTTGCACTACACACCACCACACCACCACCACCACCACACACCACCACTTCCACCACCACCCACCACCACCACCCCACCACCACCACCACCACCACCACTACCACCACACACACCACCACACATCCACCACCACACACACCACCACCACACCCACTCCCCACCACACACCACCACCCCACCACACACACACCCACCACCACCCCACACCACCACCACCCACCACCACACACCACCACACACCACCACCACCCCACACCACACCCACCACCACTCACACACACTACACCACCACACTCTACCACACCCCCACCACTACTCCACATCACCACTCCTTACTTCACTCCCCCCACCACCACTTCCACCCACCACCACTCCACCACCACCCCACCACTCACACCACCACTCCACCACCACCACCACTACCACCACCACCCACCACCACCACCCACCACCACCCACCACCACTCACCACCGACTCTACCCACCACCACACACCACACTCTACCACTACCCCACCACCACCACCCACCACAACACCACCACTCCACCACCACCACCCACCCACCACCACCCACCACCACCCACCCACCACCACCACCACACCACCCCCACCACCACACCACCACCACACCCCACCACCACACCACCACACCACACTTTACCACACCCTACTTCTACCACCACTCACACACCACCCACCCACCACCACCCACCACCACCCACCCCACCACCACCTTTTTCCACCCACCACAACACTCACCACCACCCCACCACCACCACCCCACCCACACCACCACCCCTCTACCACACCACCACTCACACCACCCACTCCTACCACTACCACACCACACTCACCACACCCACCACCACCACCACCACCACACACCACCACCCCACCACCACCCACCACCACCACCATCACCACCACCACACCACTTCCACCCACCACCACCACACCACCACACCCACCACCACCACTCCACCACCACTTCACCACCACCACCACTACTACCACCACACCACTCACCACCACACCACACCACCACCACACCACCACCACCACCCACCACACCACCCACCACCACCACCACCACACACCACCACCACCACACCCACCACCACCCCACCACCACACCACACTCCACCACCACTTACCACCACCACCACCACCACCACCACACCCACCACCACCCACCACCACTCCACCACCACCCTACCACACCCCACCCACCACCACCCACCACCACCACCACCACCCACCACCACTCCACCACCCACCACCACCTCACCACCACACCACCACCACCACCACACACCACCACCCACCACTCACCACCACTACCCACCACCACCACTGCACCACCACCACACCCACCACCACCACCCCACCACCACCACCCCACCACCACACCACCACCACCACCACCACCACCACTCACCACCACCACCACACACCACCACCACCACCCCTACCACCACTACCACCACCACCACTCACCACCACCACCACCACACACCACCACCCACCACCACCACTCCCACCACCACTACCCACCACCACCCACCACCACCCCACTCCACCACCACTCCACCACCACCACCCCACACCACCACCACCACCACTACCACCACCACCTCCCCACCACCACTTCCCCACCACACCACTCCACCCACCACCACTCCACCACCACTTCACCACACCCACCACCACCCCACCCCACCACCACCACCCACCACCACCTACCACACCACCACTACACCACCAACACCACCCACCACTACCACCACCACCACTTACCACCACCACCACCACCCACCACCACCCCACCACCACCACCCACCAACCACCCCACCAACCACCCACCACCACACCCACCCCACCACACCACCACCACCACCCACCACACACCACCACCACCACCCACCACACCCACCCCCACCACCACCACCCACCACCCCACCTACCACCACCACCACCACCCACCACACCACCACCACCACCACCACCACACCCACCTACCACCACTCACACCCCACCACCACCACTCCCACCACCACTCCACCACCACCCACCACCACCCACCACCACCCACCACCACCACCACCCCACCACCACCCACACCACCACCACCACTACCACCACCCACACACACCACACAACACACCTCCACCCACACACCACCCACCACCACCCACCCACCACCCACTCCACCACCACCACCACCACCACCACCACTCCACCACCACTCCCACCCACCACACCACTACCCCACCACCACTCACCACCACACCACCACCACTCACCACACCACCACTTACCACCCCACCACCACACACCACCACACCACTCCACCACCACCACCACCACCACCACCACTCCACCCACCACCACCCACCACCACCCACCACCACCACACCACCCCACCACCACCACCACCACCACCACCACCACCCACACCACCACACCACCACACACCACACTTCCACTACCCCACACCACACACCACACTACCACCACCCCCACCCACCACCACCCACCCCCACCACCACCACCCACCACCCCACCACCACCACCACCCACCACCACACCACCACCACCCACCACCACCCACACCACCACCCCACCACCACCACCCACCACCACACCACCACCACAACCACCCTACCACCACCACCACCACACCACTCCACCACCACCCACCACCACTCCACCACCACTCCACCACCCCACACCACCCACCACCACTCACCACTACCCCACCACCACCACACAACCACCACACCACCCCTACCACCACTCCACCACCACCACCACCACCCACCACCACCACCACCCCACCACCACCCCACCACCACCCACCACCACCCCACTACCACACACCACTCTCCACCACCACCACCACCACCACCACACCACCACACCACACCACCACCACCACCACCACCACCACCACCACCACCCCACCACCACCACCCACCACCACCCCACACCACCACCACCCCACCACCACTCCACACCACCACACCCACCACACCACACACTCACCACACACCACCCACACCCACCACCACACCCACCCCACCACCACCACCACCCACCCACCACCACCACCACCACTCACCACCCCACACCACCACCCACACCACACACACACTCCACCACCACTTCCACCACACCACTCCACCACCACCACCACCACCCCACCACCACTTCACCCCACCACCACACTTTCACACACACACCACACCACACTCCACACACCCCACCACCACCACCACCACACCACACCACCCCACCACCTCCACTACCCACCACCACCCACCACACCACCACCACTCTACCCCACCACCACCACCCACCCACTACCACACCCCCACCACCACCACCACACCTACCACCACCCCACCACCACCACCCACCACCACTCCACCACCACCACCACCCCACCACCACCACACCCACCACCACCACCACTCCTACCACCACTCACCCCCCCCCACCACCACCTCCACCACCCACCTACCACACACCACCACACCACCACACCACCACCACTACCTACCACTACCACCACACACCACCACCACCACACCACCACCCCACCACCACAACACCCCCACCACCCACCACCACCACCACCCACCACCACTCCACCACCACCCACCCACCACCACACACCACCCACCACCACACTACCACCCCACCACACCTACCACTACCCACCACACCCACTACCACCCACCACCACCACCACCCACACCACCCACTCCACCACACACCACCACCCACCCCACCCACCACCACCACCACCACCACCACCACTCCACCACCACCACCCCACCACCACCACCCACCACCACCACTACCACCACCACCACCACCACCACCACACACTACCCACCACCACACCACACACCCCACACCACCACCACACCCCCACCACCACTACCACCACACCACCACCACACCCACCACCACTTACCACCACCACCACCACCACACCACCACCCACCAACCACCTTGCACCACCACACTCACCACACACCACCACCACCACACCACCACCACCACCACCCCACCACCACCCACCACCACCACACCACCACCACCACCACTCCACCACCACCCACCCACCACCACCCACCACCACTCCACCACCACCACTCCACCACCACCCACCACACCACCCCACCACCACACCACTACCACCACCACTTCCCCACCACCACTCTTTACCACACTACCACCACCACCACCACCCCACCCACCACCACCACCCACCACCACCACCCCACCACCACCCACCCCACCACCCACCACCACCACCACACCACCCCACCACCACACCACCCCACCACCACTCCACCACCACTTACCACCACACACACCACCACCCCACACACACCACACCACACACCCACCACCCACCCCACCCCACACCACCCCTTCACCACCACCCACCCCACCACCACCCCACCACCACCACCCACCACCACTCCACCACCACTATACCACCACCACCCACCACACCACCCAACACACACCACCACCACACCACACCACCACCACCACCACACCACCACCACCACCACCACCACCTCTCCACCACACACTCCACCACCACCACCACTACCACACCACCACCACCCCACACCCACCACCACCACCACCACCCACCACCACCCCACCACCCACCCCACCAACCACCACACCCCACCACCACACCACCACTACCACCCCACCCCCCCACCACCACCACTCACCACCACCCACCACCACTCTACCACCACCACCCACCACCACCCCCCACCACCACTTGCCACCACCACACACCACCACCACCACCACCACTTTTTTTACCACCACCACTTCACCACCACACTCACCACCATACCACCACTCTACCACCACTTACCACCACCACCACCCACCACCACCACCACCACCACCCCACCACCACTCCACCACCACCCCCCCACCACCACCCCACCACCACAACACCACCACCCCACTCACCACCACCACACCACTCTACCACCACTCTACCACCACCACCACCACCACCACCACACCTACCACACCACCCCACACCACCACCACCACCACCACCCACCACCACCACCACCACCACTCCACCACCACCCACCACCACCACCACCCACCACCACCCACCCCACCACCACTCCACCACCACCACCACTTCACCACCACTCTACCACCACACACCCCCACCACACACACCACCACTCCACTTCCACCACCACCACACCCACCACCACTTCACTCACCACCACTCCACCACACCTCCACCACCACCCACCCCACCACCACCCACCCACCACCACTTCCCCACCACCCACCACCACCACCACACCACTCTACCACACACACCACCACACCGACCCACACACCACCCACCACCACCACCACCACCACTCACACCACCACCACTCCACCACCCCACCACCACCACCACCACCACCACACCACCCACCACCACCACACCACCACACCACCACCACCACCACCACCACACCACCACCACACACACCACACACCACACACAACACACCACCACCACCACCACTCTTCACCACCACACACACCACCACCACCCACCCACACCCACCACCACCCACCACCACCACCACACCACCACCACCACCACCCCATACACCACCACCCTACCACTCCACCACCACCCACACAACCACACACCACCACCACACCACACACCACCACACCACCACCACCACACCACACCACCACCTACCACCACCACCACCACCACCACCACCACACCACCCCACACACACACCCCACCACCACTCCACCACCACCACTACCACCACCACCACCACTCCACCATCACCACACACACCACCCACCACCACCACACCCCCACCACACACACCACTCACCACCACCCACACACTACCCCACCACCACACCACCCCACCACCACCACTGCCACCACACACACCCACCACCACTCCACCACCACCCCACCCCACCCACCACCACACCACCACCACCCACCCACACCCCACCACACCCACCACCACCACCACCACCACCACCACACCACCACCACTCACCACCCACCACCACCACCCACACCACTCCACCACCACTCACCCACCACCACCCACCACCACTTTACCACCACCCCACCACCACCCACCACCACCACCACACACCACCACCACACTACCACACACCACTCACACCCTACCACCACCACCACCACCACCACCACCAACACTCACCACCACCCACCACCCCACTCTACCACCACCACCTGCCCCACCACCACCCACCACCACTCACCACCACCCACCACCACCACACACTTCCTACCACACCACCACCACTACCACCACCACCACACACCCACCACCACCCACCACCACTCCACCCACCACCACCCCACCACACTCCACCACCACCCACCCCACCACCACCACCCACCCACCCACCACCACCCACCACCACACCCACCACCACCACCACACCACCCCACCACCACACTCACCACCACTATCACCACCACCCACCACCACACCACCACCACCCCCACCACCACTTCCCACCCACCACCACCACCACCCCACCACCACCACCACTCCACCACCACCCCACCTACCACCCACCACCACCCCCCACCACCACCACCACCACCACCACCACACCACCACCACACCACCACCACCACCCACCCCCTCCACCACCACACCACCACCACCCACCACACCACCACCACCCACCACCACCCCACCACCACCACCACCACCACCCCACCACCACCCACCACCACTTCCACCACCACCACCACCACACCACCACCACTCCACCCACCACCACCACCACCACTACTCCACACCACACTCTACCAACCTCCACCACTACCCACCACCACTCCACCCCACCACCACCACCACCCCACCACCACCCACCCCCACACCACCACCACCACACCCACCACCACCACCACCACCACCACCACACCACCACCACACCCACCTCCCACCACCACACACCACACCACACCACACACCCACACCACACACACCACACCACCCACACACTACCACAACACACCACCACCCCACCACCACACCACCACCACACCACCACCCACCACCACACCACCACCACCACACTACCACCACACCACCACCACCACCACCACCACTCCACCACCACCACCACAACCACCCCCCCACACCACCACCACCACTCCACACACTACCACCACCCACCACCACCCACCACTCCACCACTCCACCACACCCACCACCACACCACCACTCCACACACCACCACCACACCACACCACTAACACCACCACCACACACCACCACCCCCCACCCCACCACCACCACCACCCACCACCCACCACCACCCCACACCACCCCACACACCACCCACCACCACCACTCCACCACCACACACCACACCACCAACCACCACCTACCACCACCACACACACCACTACCCCACTACTCACCACTCACCCACCACTTACCACCACCACCACCACCCACCACCACCACTCCACCACCACTCTCCACCACACACCACCACCACCCACCACCACCCCACCACCACCACCTACCACCACCACACCCACCACCACACCACCACACCACCACCACTCACCACCACTACCCACCACCACACCACCACCACCACTACCACCACCACTCCCACCACCCACACCACACTCCACCACCACTTCTACCACCACACCACCCCACCACCACTCCACCACCACCACCACCACCACCACCACACCACTCACCACCACCACACCACCACCACTCTCACCACCACACACCACCACCTACCACTACACACACCACCACCACCACCACCACCACCCACCACCACTCCTCACCACCACACCACCACTCCACCCCACCACCACTACCACCACCACCACACCACCACCACCCACCACCACCCACCACCACCACACCACCACCACCACCACCACTACCACCCACCACCACTCCACCACCACTACACCACCCCACCCACCACCACACACCACCACCACCCCCACCACTACACACACACACCCACCACCACCCCACCACCACACCACCACCACTCCACCACCACACACCACCACCACCACCACCACCACTACCCACCACCACACCACCACTACTCCACCACACACCACACACCACCCTACCACACACTACCACCACACTCCACCACCACACCACCACCACCACCACTCTACCCACCACCACCACCACCACCCACCACCACTCCACCACCACCACCCACCACCACCCCACCACCACCCCACCACCCACCACCACACCACCACCACCACCACCACCACCACCCACCACACCACCCACCACACTCTACCACCACCACCTCTACCACCCACCCTACACACCACCACCACCCACCACCACCACACCACCACCACCCACCACCACCACCACCACCCACCACCACCACCACCACACCACCACTCCACCACCACTCACCACCACCCACCACCACCCCCACCACCACCACCCCACACCACCACACCCCACCACCACACCACCACCACCCACCACCACCACACCCCACCACCACCACCCACCACCACCCCACCACTCACCACCCACCACCACTCCACCACCACCACCACCACCACCACCCACCCACCACCCCACCACCACTCCACCACCACCACCACCACTCACCACCACTACCACCACCACTCTACCCCACCACCACTCACCACACCACCACCACCACCACCACACCCACCACCACCCCACCACCACACCACCACCACCACCCACCCACCACCACCCACCACCACCACACACCACCACCACCCACCACCACACACACCACCACCACCACCACCACCACCACAACACCACCACACTCTACACTACCACCACCACCACCCACCACCACCCACCACCACACCACCACCCACCACCACCACCCACCACCACCCACCACCACCACCCACCACCACCTCCACCACCACACCACTCACCACCACCCCACCACCACTCCCCACCACCACTCCACCACCACACACCACCACACCACCCCACACACACACCACTACTACACACCACCACTACTACCACACACCACACCACCACCACCACCACCACCACCACCACCACACCACCACCCACCACCACCACCACCACCACCACTCACTCCACCACTCCACCACCACCCCACCACCACACCACCACCACCACACCACCACCACCACCACCACACACCACACACCACACCTACCCACCCACCACCACCACCACACCACTCACCACCACACCACTACCCACCACCACCACCCACCACCACCACCACCCCACCACCACCCCACCACCACCACCACACACCACTCACCACCACCACCACCACCACCACCCACCACCACCACTCTACCACCACACACCCCACCACACCACCACCACCACACACCACCACACCACACCACCACCACCCACCACCACCACCACCACCACCACACCACCACCACTCCACCACCACCCACCACCACCACCACCACCACCACTCCACCACCACAACTCCACCACCACCACCCACCACCACCACCACCACACCACCACCACCACCACACCACTACACACCCACCACTACCACACACACCACACACCCACACCACCACACCACCACACACCACCACCACCACCACCACACACCACCACCCACCACCACACCACCACCCACCACACCACCACCACACACACACCACCACCACCACCACACCACCACCACCTACCACCACACCACCACAACCACACACCACCACCACCACCACCCACTACCACCACACACCACCCACCACCACTCACCACCACACCACCCACCACCACACCACCACCACCACCACCACCACCCCACCACACCACCACCCCACCACCACTCACCACCACACCACCACCACACCCACCACCCACCACCACTCTACCACCACACCTACCACACTCACCACCACTCACCCACCACACCACCACCACCACTCCACCACCACCACCACCACCACCACCCACCACCACCCACCACCACCACCACCCACCACCACCCACCACACCCACCACCCCACCCACCACCACCCACCACCACCACTCCACCACCACCACCACCACCACCACACCCCACTTCACCACTACACCACACACTCTACCACCACACCACCACCACCACTTCCACCACCACCACCACCACACCACCACCACCACTAACCACCACCACCCACCAC
>NC_059442.1:172250908-172263408 GCF_905237065.1 Salmo salar | reverse complement strand
CACCCACCACCACTCCCCCCCACCACTACTCTACCACTACTCCACCACCATCACTACTCTACCACTACTCTACCACTACTCTACCACTACTCTACCACTACTCTACCACCACTCCACCTACCACTACCACTCTACCACTACTCTACCACCACTCCACTCCACCACTACCCACTCACCACCACCACCCCACCACTACTCTACCACCACTCTACCACCACCACTACCACCACCCACCACTACTCTACCACCACTACTCTACCACTACTCTACTCTACCACTACTCTACCACTACTCTACCCACCACTACTCTACCACCACTCCACCACCACTCCACCACCACTCTACCTACCACTCACCACCACCACCACCTACTCTACCACCACTCTACCACTACCTACCACTACTCTACCACCACTCACCACTCTACCACTCACCACCACTCTACCACTACCCTCTACCACCACCCACCACTACTCCACTCTACCACTACCACTCCCCACCACTACTCACCACTACTCTACCACTACTCTACCACTACACCACTACTCTACCACCACCACCACTACTCACCACCACCACCACTCCACCACTACTCCACCACTACCACCACTACCACTACCACCACTCACTCTACCACCACTCTACCACCCTACCACTACTCTACTCTACCACTACTCACCACTACCTACCACTACTCTACCACCACTCTACTCTACCACCACTCACTCTACCACCACTCTACCACTACTCTACCACTACTCTACCACCACCACTCACCACCACTCACCACCACCACCACTCTACCACTACTCACCACTACACTACCTACCACTACTCTACCACCACTACTACTCTACCACTACTCTACCACTACTCTACTACCACTACTACTACCACCACCACTCTACCACCACTACCACCACTACTCTACCACCACTCTACCACTACTCTACCACCACCACCACCACCACTCCACCACCACTCTACCACCACTCTACTACCACCACCACTCTACCACCACCCACCACTCTACCACTACTACTACTCTACCACTACTCTACCACCACTCTACCACTACACCACTACCACTCACCACCACTCCCACCACCACTCTACCACTACCACTCTACCACTACTCTACTCCACCACCACTACCACCACTACCACCACCACTCTACCACCACTACTACTCCACCACCACTCTACCACCACTCTACCACCACTACCACTACTCTACCACTACTCTACCACCACTACTCTACCACTACTCACCACCACCACTACTCTCACCACCACTCCACTACCACTCCACCACCACTCTACCACCACCACTACCACTACTCTACCACCACTCTACCACTACCTCTACCACCACCACTACTCTACCACCACTACCTACCACTACTACTCACCTACCACTACTCTACCACCACTCTACCACTCCACCACCACCTCCACCACCACCACTACTCTACCACTACCACCACTACTCCACCACCACCCACTCACCACCTCTACCACTACCACCACCACTACTCTACCACTACCTACCCACTACCACTACTCACCACCACTCTACCACCACCACCACCACTCTACTCTACCACTACTCTACTCTACCACCACTCTACCACCACCACTCCACCACTACTCCACCACCACCACCACTCTACCACCACTCCACCACCACCACCACTCACCACCACCACTCCACCACCACTCCACCACCACTACACCCACCACCACTCCACTCTACCACTACTCTACCACCACTACCACCACCACTCTACCACTACTCTACTCTACCACTACTCTACCACTACCACCACCACTCTACCACTCACTCTACCACCACTCTACCACTACTCCACCACCACCCACCACCACTACCACCACCACCACCACTCCACCACCACCTCACTCCACCACCACTCCACCACTACCTACCACCACCACTCACCACCACTCTACCACTACCACTACTCTACCACTACTCTACCACTACTCTACCACTACCTACCACTACTCACCACTACTCTACCACTACTCTACCACTACTCCACCACTTCACCACCACCACCACTACCACTCTACCACTACTCCACCACTACTCTACCACCACTCCACCACCACCACCACTCCACCACTACTCCACCACCACTCACCACCACTCTCTACCACCACCACTACCACCACTCTACCACTACCACCACACCACTACCTACCACCACTCCACCACCACTCCACCACCACTCTACCACCACCACCACTCTACCACCACTCACCACCACTCCACCACCACTCTACCACCACTCTACCACCACCACTCTACCACCACTCTACTCTACCACTACCTACTCTACCACTACTCTACCACCACTCACTACCACCACTACTCCACCACCACTCCACCTCCACCACCACTCCCACCACCACTACTCCACCACCACTCCACCTCTACCACTACTCTACTCACCACACCACTCCACCACCACTCACCACCACTCTACCACCACCCCACTCTCCTACCACCACTCTACTCACCCACTACTCTACCACTCACCACTACTACTACCACCACTCTACCACCACTCTACCACTACTCTACTCCACCACTACTCTACCACTACTCTACCACCACACCACTACCACTACCACTACTCTACCACTACCACTCACCACTACTCTACCACCACTCTACCACCACTCCACTACTCCTACCACCACTCTACCACTACTCTACCACCACTCTACCACTACTCTACTACCACTACTCTACCACTACTCTACCACCACTACCACTCACCACTACTCCACCACCACCTCTACCACTACTCTACCACTACTCTACCACCACACCACCACCACTCCCTACCACTACCACTACTCTACCACCACTCCACCACCACTACCACCACTACTCTACCACTACCACCACTACTCTACCACCACTCTACTACCACCACTACACTACTCTACTACCACCTACCACTATACTACTACTACCACTACTACTCTACCACTACTCTACCACTACTCCACCACTACTCTACCACCACCACCACCACTACCACCACCACCACTCCTACTCCACCACCACTCTACCACCACTCCACTCTACCACTACACTACTCACCACCACTCACCACCACCTACCTACCACTACTCTACCACTACTCTACCACTACTCTACCACCACTACCTACTCCACCACTACTACTCTACCACTACTCTACCACTACTCTACCACTCACCACCACTCTACCACCACTCTACCACTACCTCCACTACCACCACCTCCACTACCACTCCACTACCACCACTCCACCACCACTCTACCACCACTCTACCACTACTCTACTCTACCACCACTCTACCACTACTCCACTCCACCTACCACTACTCTACCACTACACTACTCCACCACTACTCTACTCACCACCACTCCACCACCACCACCACTCCACCACCACTACTCTACCACCACTCCACCACCACCTACCACCACCACTCCACCACTACTCTACCACTACTCTACTCTACCACTACTCTACCACTCCCACTACCACTCACCACTCACTCTACCACCACTACCACTCTACCACCACTACCACTCACCACCACTCCACCACCACTCTACCACCACTCTACCACCACCACCACTCTACCACCACTCTACTCTACCACTACTCTACCACCACCACCACTCACTCTACCACCACTCTACTCTACCACTACTCTACCACTACTCTACTCTACCACCACTCCACTCTACCACCACTACCTCTACCACTACTCTACCACTACACTACCACCACCACTCCACCACTACTCTACTCTACCACCACTCTACCACCACTCTACCACTACTCTACCACTACCACCACTCTACCACCACTCCACCACCACTACTCACCACCACTACCACTACTCTACCACCACTCCACCACCACTCTACCACCACACTACTCTACCACTACACTACCACCACTACCACCACTACTCTCCACCACCACTCTACCACTACCACCACTCTACCACTACTCTACCACCACTACTCTACCACTACTCTACCACTACACTCCACTCTACCACTACTCTACCACTACTCTACCACTACACCACCACTACTCTACCACCACTCTACCACTACCACTCCACCACCACTCCACCACCACTCCACCACCACTACCACTACTACCACTACTCTACCACCACTCTACTCTCACCACCACTCCACTCTACCACTACCACTACCACCACCACTACTCTACCACTACACTACCACTACTACTACTACTACACTACTACTCTACTACCACACTACCACTACTCACTACTACTCACCACTACTCTACCACCACACTACCACCACTACTACCACTACACCACCACTCTACCACTACCACCACCACTCTACCACCACTCCACCACTACTCTACCACCACCACCACTCCACCACCACTCTACCACCACTCCACCACTACTCTACCACTACTCTCACTCTACCACCACTCTACCTACCACTACTCTACCACTACTCTACTCTACCACTACACCACTCTCACCACTACTCTACCACTACTCTACCACTACCACCACCACTCCACCACCACTCACTCCACCACTACTCTACCACCACTCCACTCCACCACCACTCTACTCTACCACCACTCCACCACTACTCTACCACCACTCTACCACTACCACTACTCTACCACTACACTACCTACCACCACTCTACCACTACTCTACTCTACCACTTACTCTACCACTACTCTACCACTACACTCACCACTACTCTACCACCACTCACCACTACTCTACCACTACTACCACTCTACCACTACTCTACCTACCACCACTACTCCACCACTACTCTACCACCACTCTACCACCACTACTCTACCACTACTCTACTCTACCACTACTCTACCACCACTCTACTCTACCACCACTACTCTACCACCACTCCACCACCACCACTCTACCACCACTCTACCACCACTCTACCACCACCACCACTACTCTACCACCACTACTCTACCACTACCACTCACCACCACTCCACCTACCACCACCACTACCACTCTACCACTACTCTACCACTACCACTACTCTACCACTACTCTACCACTACTCTACCACTCTACCACTACCACCACTCCACCACCACTCCACCTCACCACCACCCACTCCACCACCACTCCACCACCACTCCACTCCACCACCACTCTACCACCACTCCACCACCACCTACTCTACCACCACTCTACCACTACTCTACCACTACACTACCACTACTCTACTCTACCACCACTCCACCTACCACTACTCTACCACTCACTCTACCACCACCACTCCACCACCACTCTACCACTCACCACCACCACCACTCACCACCACCTACCTCACCACCACTCTACCACCACTCACTACCACTCTACCTACCACCACTCCACCACTACTCACCACTACTCCACCACCACTCTACCACTACTCTACTCTACCACTACTCTACCACTACTCACCACTCACCACTACTCTACCACTACACTCCACCACCACCTACTCACCACCACCACCACTCCACCACCACTCCACCACCACTCCGCTCTACCACTACCACTCCACCACTACTCTACCACCACCACCACCACTCTACCACTACTCTACCACTACCACCACTCTACCACTACTCTACCACTACTCTACTCTACCACTACTCTACCACCACTCTACCACCACCACTCTACCACTACTCTACCACCACTCTACCACCACCACCACCACCACTCTACCACTACTCTACTCACCACTACTCTACCACCACTCCACCACCACTCTACCACCACTCTACCACCACCACTACTCTACCACTACTCTACCACTACTCTACTCTACCACTACTCTACCACTACTCTACCACTACTCTACCACTACACTACTCTACCACCACTCCACCTACCACCACCACTCCACTCTACCACCACTCTACCACCACCTCCACCACCACTCCACCACCACCACTCTACCACCACCACTCACCACTCACTCTACCACCACTCCACCACCACTCTACCACCACCACTACTCTACCACTACTCTACCACTACCTACTCTACCACTACTCTACCACTACCACTACCACTCTACCACTCACTCCACCACCACTCTACCACCACTCTACCACCACCACTCTACCACTACTCTACCACCACTCCACCACCACCACCCACCACCACTCCACCACCACCTCACTACCACCACCACCACTACTCTACCACCACTCTACCACTACTCACCACCACTCTACCACTACTCTACTCTACCACTACTCTACCACTACTCTACCACCACTCCACCACCACTCCACTCCACCACCACTCCACCACCACCACCACCCACCACCACTCTACCACCACACTCTACCCCACCACCACCTCTACCACCACCACCACTCCACCACTACTCTACCACTACCTACTCACCACCACTCTACCACCACTCACTCTACCACTACTCCACCTACCTCACCACCACTCTACCACTACTCTACCACCACCACCACTACTCTACCACCACTCCACCACCACCTACCACCTCCACCACCACTCCACCACCACCTCACCACCACTCTACCACCACCACCACCACTCTACCACCACTCCACCACCACTCTACCACCACCACTACTCTACCACTACTCTACCACCACTCACCACCACTCTACCACCACCACCACTCTACCACTACCTCCACCACTACTCTACCACCACTCTACCACCACTCACCACCACCACCACTCTACCACTACCTCACCACCACCACCACTCTACCACTACCTACCACTCTACCACTACTCTACTCTACCACTACTCTACCACTACTCTACTCTACTCACCACTACTCTACCACTACTCTACCACTACCACCACTCCACCACCACCCCACCACCACCACTCTACCACCACCACCACTCCACCACCACCACTCTACCACCACTCTACTCTACCACTACTCCACCTACCACTCACCACCACTACTCTACCACCACCACTCTACCACTACTCTACCACTACTCTACCACTACACTACTCTACCACCACTCCACTCTACCACCACCTACTCCACCACTACTCTACCACCACCACTCCACCACTACTCTACCACCACCACCACTCTACCACCACTCTACCACCACCTACCTCCACCACCACTCCACCACCACTCCACCACCACCACCTACCACCACTCTACCACTCACTCCACCACCACTCACTCTACCACCACTCCACTCACCACTCTACCACCACTCTACCACCACTCTACCACCACTCTACCACCACTCCACTCCACCACCACTCTACCACCACTCCACTCACCACCACTCTACTCACCACCACTCTACCACCACCACTACTCTACCACTACACTACTCTACCACCACTCTACCACTACTCCACCACCACACTACTCTACCACTACTCTACCACCACTCTACCACCACCACTCTACCACCACCTCTACCACCACCACCACTCTACCACCACTCCACCACCACCACTCTACCACCACTCCACCACCACTCTACTCTACCACTACTCTACCACCACCACTACTCTACCACCACCACTCCACCACCACTCACCACCACTCTACCACCACTCTACTCTACCACTACTCCACCACCACTCTACTCTACCACCACTCTACCACTACTCTACCACCACCACTCTACCACCACTCCACCCCCACCACCACTCTACCACCACTCCACCACCACTCCACTCTACCACCACCACTCTACCACCACTCTACCACTACTCTACTCTACCACTACTCTACCACTACACTACTCTACCACCACTCCACCACCACTCCACTCTACCACCACCACCACCACCACTCTACCACCACTCCACCACCACTCTACTCCACCACCACTCTACCACTACTCCCACCACTACTCTACCACTACTCACCACTCTACCACCACTACCACCACTACTCTACCACCACTACTCTACCACTACTCTACCACCACTCTACTCTACCACCACTCTACCACCACCCACTCTACCACCACTCCACCACCACTCCACTCTACCACCACACTACTCTACCACTCACCACCACTCTACCACTACTCTACCACCACTCTACCACTCTACCACTACTCTACCACCACACTACTCTACCACTACACTACTCTACCACTACTCTACCACCACTACCTACTCTACCACCACCTACTCTACCACCACTCTACCCACCACTACTCTACCACCACCACCACTCACCTACCACCACTCTACCACCACTCTACCACCACTCCACCACCACCTACTCTACCACTACTCTACTCTACCACCACTCTACCACTACTCTACCCACCACTCACTCTACCACCACTCTACTCCACCACCACTCTACCACCACTCCACCACCACCACTCTACCACCACTCTACCACTCCACCACCACTCTACCACCACCACTACCTCCACCACCACTCTACCACTACTCTACCACTACTCTACTCTACCACTACTCTACCACTACTCTACCACTACTCTACCACCACTCTACCACCACTCACTCTACCACCACCACTCTACCACCACTCCACTCCACCACCACTCTACCACCACTCTACCTCTACCACCACTCTACCACCACCACTCTACCACTACTCCACCACCACTCTACCACCACCACCACTCCACCACCACTCCACTCTACCACTACCTACTCTACCACCACTCTACTCTACCACTACTCTACCACTACTCTACTCTACCACTACTCTACCACCACCACCACTCTACCACCACTCCACCACCACTCTACCACCACCACTCTACCACCACTCTACCACCACTCCACTCACCACCACTCTACCACTACTCTACCTACCACTACTCTACCACCACTCTACCACTACTCACCTACCACTCTACCACCACTCTACCACTACTCTACCACCACTCTACTCTACCACCACTCTACCACTCACCACCACTCTACCACTACCACTCTACCACCACTCTACCACCACTCCACCACCACCACTCCACCACCACTCCACCACCACCACTACCTCCACCACCACTCTACCACCACTCTACCACCACTCTACCACCACTCTACTCTACCACCACTCTACCACCACTCTACCACTACTCTACCACCTACTCTACCACTACTCTACCACTACTCTACCACTACCACCACTCTACCACCACTCCACCACCACTCCACCACTCTACCACCACTCTACCACCACTCTACCACCACTCCACCACCACTCTACCACCACTCCACCACCACTCTACCACTACTCTACCACTACTCTACCACCACTCTACCACCACTCACCACCACTCTACCACCACTCTACCACCACTCCACCACTACTCTACTCCACCACCACTCTACCACTCTACCACCACTCTACCACCACTCCACCACCACTCCACTCTACCACCACTCTACCACTACCACTACTCTACCACTACTCTACCACTACTCTACCACCACTACCACTCTACCACCACTACTCTACCACCACTCTACCACCACTCTACCACCACCACCACTCCACCACCACTCTACCACCACTCCACCACCACTCTACCACCACTCTACCACCACTCTACCACTACTCTACCACTACTCTACCACTACCACCACTCTACCACTACTCTACCACTACTCTACCACCACTACCACTCTACCACCACTCTACCACTACCACCACCACTCACCTCCACCACCACTCTACCACCACTCTACCACCACCACCACCACCACTCTACCACCACCACTCTACCACCACTCACCACCACTCTACCACTACTCTACCACTACTCTACCACCACTCTACTCTACCACCACCACTCTACCACTACTCTACCACTACTCTACCACTACCACCACTCTACCACCACTCCACTCACCACCACCACTCTACCACCACACTCACCACCACCACTCTACCACCACTCTACTCCACCACCACTCCACCACCACTCCACCACCACCACTACTCTACCACCACTCTACCACTACTCTACTCTACCACTACTCTACCACTACTCTACTCTACCACTACTCTACCACTACTCTACCACCACTCTCTACCACCACCACTCCACCACCACTCTACCACCACTACCACTCTACCACCACTCCACTCACCACTCCACTCTACCACTACTCTACCACCACTCCACCACCACTCACTCTACCACCACTCTACCACTACTCTACCACCACTACCACTCTCACCACTACTCTACCACTACTCTACCACCACTCACTCTACCACTACTCTACTCCACCACTACTCTACCACCACTCACCACTCCACCACCACCACTCACCACCACTCTACCACCACCACTCTACCACCACCACTCTACCACTCCACCACCACTCTACCACCACTACTCTACTCTCACCACCACTCTACCACCACTCTACCACTACCACTACTCTACCACCACCACTCTACCACCACACTACCACTACTCTACCACCACTACCACCACTACTCTACCACCACTCTACCACCACTCTACCACTACCACCACCACTCTACCACTACTCTACTCTACCACTACACTACTCTACCACTACACTACTCTACTCTACCACTACTCTACTCTACCACTACCACTACTCTACCACTACCACTACTCTACCACTACTCTACTCTACCACTACACTACTCTACCATTAGTCTAATCTATGCATTCTGGGTCCAATGCATCCCTACTATATCACCAAGCCATAACGACTAACTCCATAAACACATTGTAAATCCATAATGGCGTCCTATTCCCTATAAAGTGACCAGGTCAAAAGTAGTACTACTCTAGTACTGCTCTAATAGGGTGACATTTAGAAAGCAGCAACAGTCAAAACTTCCATTAGCACAACTATTGTAGCTAACGTCCCAAACACTTCCTGTTTCATCCACTTCTTGTTTCATCTACTGATGCGACTACCAAGGCTGTTTTAGCTGACATTCATGACCCAGCTCAACACAAAGAGAGGTCAACACAGCTCAATAAAAAGATAGGTGAATCTAGCTCATTGCACAGAGAAGTAATATAAACCCAACTCAATACACAGAGAGGTAAACCCAGCTCAATACACAGAGAGTAATATAAACCCAACTCAATACACAGAGAGGTAAACCCAACTCAATACACAGAGAGGTAAACCCAACTCAATACACAGAGAGGTAAACCCAGCTCAATACACAGAGAGGTAAACCCAGCTCAATACACAGAGAGGTAAACCCAGCTCAATAAACAGAGAGGTAAACCCAGCTCAATACACAGAGAGGTAAACCCAACTCAATACACAGAGAGGTAAACCCAACTCAATACACAGAGAGGTAAACCCAACTCAATACACAGAGAGAGAGGTAAACTTAGCTTAATACACAGATAGGTAAATCCAGCTGAATACACAGAGAGGTCAATCCAGCTGAATACACAGAGAGGTAAATCCAGCTGAATACACAGAGAGGTAAATCCAGCTGAATACACAGAGAGGTAAATCCAGCTGAATACACAGAGAGGTAAATCCAGCTGAATACACAGAGAGGTAAACACAGTTCAATACACAGAGACGTAAACCCAGCTCTGACATGGGCTAGCTGATCTGACATGGGCTAGCTGATCTGACATGGGCTAGTTGATATGGACATGGGCTAGCTGATCTGACATGGGCTAGCTGATCTGACATGGGCTAGTTGATATGGACATGGGCTAGCTGATCTGGACATGGGCTAGGTGATCTGGACATGGGCTAGCTGATCTGGACATGGGCTAGCTGATCTGCCATGGGCTAGCTGCTCTGCCATGGGTTAGCTGATCTGCCATGGGCTAGCTGATCTGACATGGGCTAGCTGATCTGCCATGGGCTAGCTGATCTGGACATGGGCTAGCTGCTCTGACATCTTACAACTTTAAAGAGTAATTTGAAAGCCAGAGGGGGGAGGGAAGTTAGGGAACCACTGGTGTACACGGTATAATGAATCAAGTATTTTCTGTCATCGTAAGCAGCATGTGTGTGTGTACAAAATAATGTTTCTCTGATAGGATGACAAACACCATATAGGACATGCTGGAGAGAACAGTAAGATGCTGACGATATGGAACATGGGGAGGACAGAAGGAGTCATGGTAACAGATCAAGCTGTTCCTGGAAGACGACACGGTTGCGTCCCAAATAGCATTTCATATTTTGTGCATTACTTTTGACCAGGGCAGATAGGGCTGAGAAGCAGCCTGGGCGCTCTCTCTCTCTCTCTCTCTCTCTCTCTCTCTGCCCCCCACCTAACTACCTCCACCTCACAGCTCCCTCCTTGATATACTGTCGGGCTACTGCCCTCTCTGGGAGGAATACATGGAATGAATTTATCCCTAGACAACAAGGCAGGGTGGACTGGCCATCTGGGCAAATGCCGGATGGGCTGGTACA
>NC_059442.1:172208408-172248408 GCF_905237065.1 Salmo salar | reverse complement strand
GTTAAAGGGCGGAGTCCACAAGTCCCCATGGCTACAGGAAACGGAATCATGTCTAAACCAGCCCTCACAGCTATGGTGAGTCCCTCAATATCTATCTATCTATCTATCTATCTATCTATCTATCTATCTATCTATCTATCTATCTATCTATCTATCTATCTATCTATCTATCTATCTATCTATCTATCTGTCTATCTGTCTATCTGTCTGTCTGATTCAATTCAAGAGACTGTATTGGCATGGGAAACTTATGTTAACATTGCCAAAGCAAGTGAAGTAGATTATAAACTAAAGTGAAATAAACAATAAAAATGAACAGTAAACATTACACTCACAGAAGTTCCAAAAGAATAAAGACATTTCAAATGTCATATAATGTCTATATACAGTGTTGTAACGATGTGCAAATGGTTAACGTACAATTTGTTTTTTTTGTTTTTTTTGTAATTTTGTAATTTTTTATTTCACCTTTATTTAACCAGGTAGACCAGTTGAGAACAAGTTATCATTTACAACTGCGACCTGGCCAAGATAAAAGCAAAGCAGTGCGACACAAACAACACAGCGTTACAGATGGGATAAACAAACATACAGTCAATAACACAATAAAAAAGTCTATATACCGTGTGTGCAAATGAAGTAAGGAGGTAAGGCAATAAACAGGCCAATAGTGGCGAAGTAATTACAATTTAGCAATTAACACTGGAGTGAGTAGAAATACTGATGTGCAAAAGAGCAGAAAAACAAAAACAAATATGGGGATGAGGAAGGTAGTTGGTTGGATGGACTATTTCCAGATGGGCTACGTACAGCTGCAGCGATGGGTAAGCTGCTCTGACAGCTGATGCTTAAAGTTAGTGAGGGAGATTTAAGTCTCCAACTTCAGTGATTTTTGCAATTCGTTCCAGTCACTGGCAGCAGAGAACTGAAAGGAAAGGCTGTCAAAGGAGGTGTTGGCTTTGGGGATGACCAGTGAGATATACCTGCTGGAGCGCGTGCTACGGGTGGGTGTTGCTATGGTGACCAGTGAGCTGAGATAAGGCGGAGCTTTACCTAGCAAAGACTTATAGATGACCTGGAGCCAGTGGGTTTGGCGACGAATATGTAGCGAGGACCAGCCAACAAGAGTATACAGATCGCAGTGGTGGGTAGTATATGGGGCTTTGCTGACAAAACGAATGGCACTGTGATAGACTGCATCCAATTTGCTGAGTAGAGTGTTGGAGGCCATTTTGTAAATGACATCGCCGAAGTCAAGGACCGGTAGGATAGTCAGTTTTACGAGGCTATGTTTGGAAGCATGAGTGAAGGAGGCTTTGTTGCAAAATAGGAAGCCGATTCTAGATTTAATTTTGGATTGGAGATGCTTAATATGAGTCTGGAAGGAGCGTTTACAGTCTAACCAGACACCTAGGTATTTGTAGTTGTCCACATATTCTAAGTCAGAACCGTCCAGAGTAGTGATGCTAGACAGGCGGGCAGGTGCGGGCAGTGATAGGTTGAAGAGCATGCATTTAGTTTTACTAGCATTTAAGAGCAGCATTTAAGAGCAGTTGGAGGCCACGGAAGGAGTGTTGTATGGCATTGAAGCTCGTCTGGAGGTTAGTTAACACAGTGTCCAAAGAAGGGCCAGATGTATACAGAATGGTGTCATCTGAGTAGAGGTGGATCAAAGAATCACCGGCAGCAAGAACGACATCCTTGATTTAAACAGAAAAAGAGTCAGCCCGAGAATTGAACCCTGTGGCACCCCATAGAGACTGCCAGAGGTCCGGACAACAGGCCCTCCGATTTGACACACTGAACTCTATTTGAGAAGTAGTTAGTAAACCAGGCCAGGCAGTCATTAGAGAAACCCAGGCTGTTGAGTCTGCCGATAAGAATACGGTGATTGACAGAGTAGAAAGCCTTGGCCAGGTCGATGAAGACGGCTGCACAGTACTGTCTTTTATCGATGGCGGTTATGATATCGTTTAGTACCTTGAGCGTGGCTGAGGTGCACCCGTGACCAGCTCGGAAACCAGATTTCATAGCGTACGGTGGGATTCAAAATGGTGGGTAATCTTTTTGTTAACTTGGCTTTCGAAGACCTTAGAAAGGCAGGGCAGGATGGATATAGGTCTGTAACAGTTTGGGTCTAGAGTGTCTCCCCCTTTAAAGAGGGGGATGACCGCGGCCGCTTTCCAATCTTTAGGAAACTCAGACGATACAAAAGAGAGGTTGAACAGACTAGTAATAGGGGTTGCAACAATGGCGGCTAGATTGCCTAGCCCAGCTAATTTGTAGGTCCAAATTTTGCAGCTCTTTCAGAACATCAGCTGTCTGGATTTGGGTGTATGTGAAGCGGGGGGGGGCTTGGGCCAGTTGCTGCGGGGGGTGCAGAGCTGTTGGCTGGGGTTGGGGTAGCCAGGTGGAAAGCATGGCCAGCCATAGAGAAATGCTTATTGAAATTCTCGATTATCGTGGATTTATCGGTGTTGACAGTGTTTCATAGCGTCAGTGCAGTGGGCAGCTGGGAGGAGATGCTCTTATTTTGTGCGCAGTGTGCACATACCCTGTCTTCTCTTGAGAGCCAGGTCTGCCTACGGCGGCCTTTCTCAATAGCAAGGCTATACTCACTGAGTCTGTACATAGTCAAAGCTTTCCTTAAGTTTGGGTCAGTCACAGTGGTCAGGTATTCTGCCACTGTGTTCTCTCTGTTTAGGGCCAAATAGCATTCTAGTTTGCTCAGTTTTTTTGTTAATTCTTTTCAATGTGTCAAGTAATTATCTTTTGGATTTCTCATTATTTGGTTGGGTTTAATTGTGTTACTGTCCTGGGGCTTTGCGGGGTGTGTTTGTGAACAGAGCCCCAGGACCATCTTGCTTAGGGGACTCTTCTCCAGGTTCATCTCTCTGTAGGTGATGGATTTGTTATTGAAGGTTTGGGAATCGCTTTCTTTAAGGTGGTTGTAGAATTTAACGGATCTTTTCTGTATTTCGATAATTAGCGGCTATCGGTCTAATTCTGCTCTGCATGCATTATTTGGTGTTTTACGTTGTACACAGAGGATAGTTTTGCAGAATTCTGCATGCAGTCTCAATTTGGTGTTTGTCCCATTTTGTGAATTCTTGGTTGGTGAGCGGACCCCAGACCTCACAACCATAAATGGCAATGGGTTCTTTAACTGATTCAAGTATTTTTAGCTAGATCCTAATTTGTATGTTGAATGTTGTATTCCTTTTGATGGCATAGAAGGTCCTTCTTGCCTTGTCTCTCAGATCGTTCACAGCTTTGTGGAAGTTACCTGTGGCGCTGATGTTTAGGCCAAGGTATGTATAGTTTTTTGTGTGCTCTAGGGCAACGGTATCTAGATGGAATTTGTATTTGTGGTCCTGGCGACTAGACCTTTTTGGAACACCATTATTTCTGTCTTACTGAGATTTACTGTCAGGGCCCAGGTCTGACAGAATCTGTGCAGAAGATCTAGGTGCTTCTATAGAACCTCCTTGGTTGGTGACAGAAGCACCAGATCATCAGTAAACAGCAGACATTTGACTTCAGATTCTAGTCGGATGAGGCCTGGTGCTGCAGACAGTTCTAGTGCCCTCGCCAATTCATTGATATATATGTTGAAGAGGGTGGAGCTTAAGATTCCTGTCTCACCCCACGGCCCTGTGGGAAGAAATGTGTTTTTTGCCAATTTTAACCACACACTTGTTGTTTGTGCATATGGATTTCATAATGTCGTATGTTTTCCCACAACACCACTTTCCATCAATTTGTATAGCAGACCCTCGTGCCAAATTGAGTCGAAGGCTTTTTTGAAATCAACAAAGCATGAGACGACTTAGGACTTTGTTTTGGTTTGTTTGTTTGTCAATTAGGGTGGGCAAGGTGAATTCGTGGTCTGTCGTACGATAATTTGGTAAAAAGCCAATTAGACATTTGTTCAGTACATTGTTTTCACTGAGGAAATGTACGAGTCTGCTGTTAATGACAATGCAGAGGATTTTCCCAAGGTTGCTGTTGACACATATCCCACGGTAGTTATTGGGGTTAAATTTATCTCCACTTTTGTGAATTGGGGTGATCAGTCCTTGGTTCCAAATATTGTGGAAGATGCCAGAGCTGAGGATGATGTTAAATAGTTTAAGTATTTAAGCCAATTGGAATTTGTGGTCTGTATATTTGATCATTTCATTGAGGATACCATCAACACCACAGGCCTTTTTGGGTTGGAGGGTTTGAATTTTGTCCTGTAGTTCATTCAAGGTAATTGGAGAATCCAGTGGGTTCTGGTCGTCTTTAATAGTTGATTCTAGTACCCCCCCCCAAAGGTGCAGACTCTGACAGCAAAACCTGAAACTAGATGCTTAGGGTGGGCAACTAGCGTTGGTGGCGGCTCCGGTGCAGGACGTATCACCCGCTCAGACCACGGATCCGGCCATGGAGCGGGACTGGACGCCGTGCCCGGACTGGGCACCTGTGCAGAGGAAGGCTCCGGCCATGGCACCGGCACAGGAAGCTCCGGGTCGTGGACCGTCACTGGAGGCTCCGGGCCGTGAACCGTCACTGGAGGCTCCGGGCCGTGGACCGTCACTTGAGGCTCCGGACCGTGGACCGTCACTGGAGGCTCCAGACCGTGGACTGTCACTGGAGGCTCTGGACTGTGAGCTGGTACAGGACGTACCGGACTAGGAAGACGCACGGGAGGCCTGGTGCGTGGAGCCGGCACTGGTTGCACCGGACTGATAACACGCTCCTCAGGGCGAGTGCGGGGAGCTGGCGCAGGTTGAACCGGACTGATGACACGCTCCTCAGGGCGAGTGCGGGGAGCCGGCACAGGACGTACCGGGCTGGGAAGACGCACTGGAGGCCTGGTGCGTGAAGACTCTAACTCTATAATGCTGCTCTGTCTGACTGTCTATATGTGTTTATATCAGTCTGATTATATTATATGTATTATAAATATATATATATATATATATATATATATGTTCTCCAGATGCTACTAATGGATCTTTACACTGGTCCCTCCTCCCCCTCCCCCTCCACCACTCCCCCTCAGCTACCTCCTCTTCCCCCTCTTCCCCCCCTCCTCCCCCCATCCTCCATTTCCTCCCACTCCTCCTCTTCCGCTGCATGGAGACATATTTGGGATTCCTTCCTTTTACCTAAATTGTTTCCTCTCATCATCAGACCAGTTGGTCAGGCTTTTACCTAAACCGTTTCCTCTCATCATCAGACCAGTTGGTCAGGCTAGTTTTGCACAGTCTCTGTACTCTGTTGTGTGTACCAATGTTTTTGTTATTGTTCCCGAAAAAAATACCTTCATTCTAAACATCCCACCACAGTACCATTGACCTCGTAGGGGCCTGGCCGTGTTCCACTCCGGTCCTATTGGGAGGAGGAACAAAAGCAGGATGGTTGTCAGATTGTTGCACAGCTGAATAGAGCCGACAGGGCCGTAACTCGAGTTGACAATGCGTGGCTACTGTGATCAGTCCCTGATTGCCCTAGAAAGGGATAGAAACCTCCACCACCACATTAGGCTTGCATTATTCAATGGGCGTGAGCTTAGAGAGAGAGAGAGTGTGAGTGAGTGAGTGAGTGAGTGAGTGAGTGAGTGAGTGAGTGAGTGAGTGAGTGAGTGAGTGAGTGAGTGAGTGAGTGAGTGAGTGAGTGAGTGAGTGAGTGAGTGAGGCTTGCTTTGGCAATGTTAACATATGTTTCCCATGCCAATAAAGCCCATTGAATTGAGAGAGAGAGAAAGAGGCGGGAGAGAGAGCGAGAGACAGAGGGGGGAGGTAGAGCAGAGTAAATCAGAGAGAGAGAGAGGGGAGAGGTAGAGAAAAGTAAAGCAGCGAGAGAGAGCGAAAGAGAGAGAGATAGAGGGGGAGAGAGAGAGAGAGAGAGTGAAAGAGAGAGAGAGATGGGGAGAGAGAGGTAGCGAGAGAGAGAGTGGGAGCTTCATCTGTTCCACTGCATCTCACCGGTGACAGCAGACTGGGTTCATCAGTAGCCTCCTACAGCTCAACAGAAGTGTACCTCGCGGGTGTTTTCTACCATAGCATTACCTTTATCCTAGGCATCTAACAGCCCGGCGCGAGACTTTTGGAATCCAGACTTAGAAAGCTTGATGCCTCATGCAGTGAGCAGGTAAAATAATTTAACACATTACCCTGTTCATTTTTACGAAGAGTTCTATTTGTGGTAAAGAGAGAGAGAAGCCCTAAAGAGGTCAGTGGAGCTAGCTGACAAACTGCAGAGAGAGAGAGAGAGAGAGAAGTCCTAAAGAGGTCAGTGGAGCTAGCTGACAAACTGCAGAGAGAGAGAGAGAAGTCCTAAAGAGGTCTGTGGAGCTAGCTGACGGACGGCAGAGAGAGAGAGAAGTCCTAAAGAGGTCAGTGGAGCTAGCTGACGGACGGCAGAGAGAGAGAAGTCCTAAAGAGGTCTGTGGAGCTAGCTGACGGACAGCAGAGAGAGAGAGAGAGAGAGAAGCCCTAAAGAGGTCAGTGGAGCTAGCTGACGGACGGCAGAGAGAGAGAGAGAGAGAGAGAAGTCCTAAAGAGGTCAGTGGAGCTAGCTGACGGACTGCAGAGAGAGAGAGAGAGAAGTCCTAAAGAGGTCAGTGGAGCTAGCTGACAAACTGCAGAGAGAGAGAGAGAGAAGTCCTAAAGAGGTCAGTGGAGCTAGCTGACGGACGGCAGAGAGAGAGAAGTCCTAAAGAGGTCAGTGGAGCTAGCTGACGGACGGCAGAGAGAGAGAGAAGTCCTAAAGAGGTCTGTGGAGCTAGCTGACGGACGGCAGAGAGAGAGAGAGAGAGAAGTCCTAAAGAGGTCAGTGGAGCTAGCTGACGGACGGCAGAGAGAGAGAGAGAGAGAGAGAGAGAGAAGTCCTAAAGAGGTCAGCGGAGCTAGCTGACTGCAGAGGTTCCTCTCTCTCTCTCTACTTCTCTCTGTCTCTCTGTCTCTCTCCTGCAGCAGTGTTGTGTGTTTTTTTATTGGGTACAGGGAAGGGTAATGCGTTTTTTTACTTGTGTACATTCCTGGTTTACATTCTAGTTGCAGGTTTTACTATATGACTTATTCTATCCACATGTTTTAGGAAAGTATCCTGAACCTCCCCCCTTCCAGAAAAACAGGCTATAGAGTTTTGCATATTCTACACATCTAAACAGAAGCAATAGTGTTTTTGTGATTTGTTATAGGCTGTTTTTAAGGACACGTAAATGTGTCTCATTTGGCCAATATCCCTCTTTTATTGCCACTGGTAGTGCCAGGTCGGATCTGAATACATATGGATGTCTGGTGAATTTCTCAAATTTCCAGTAAATTAACATCTTCACGGTCATATTGTCTGGAGACAAATTTTCCTAAAGGAAACTGAAATTGCATATAAATGGCCAGTGTTTCTTTGATTATGCCTGCACATCAGGGTTCACCAGCAGCCACAAACATCTAAAGACTAAGCTACAAGCCAAACAAACTTGTTAGAATTGTAAGGATCGGACCCTTTTTTTTTTCCAATTTTCGCCTAAAATGACATACCCAAATCTAACTGCCTGTAGCTCAGGACCTGAAGCAAGGATATGCATCTTCTTGATACCATTTGAAAGGAAACACTTTGAAAGGAATATAGGAGAATATAACACATTAGAACTAGTAAAAGATAATACAAAGAAAAAAACAAAACGTTTTTTGTATTATTTTGTACCATCATCTTTGAAATGCAAGAGAAAGGCCATCATGTATTATTCCAGCCCAGTTGCAATTAAGATTGTGGCCACTAGATGGCAGCAATGTATGTGCAAAGTTTTCGACCGATCCAATGAACCATTGCATTTCTGTTCAAAATCAAGACTGCCCAAATGTGCCTAATTTGTTTATTAATAACTTTTCATGTTCAAAACTGCACTCTCCTCAAACAATAGCATGGTATTCTTTCACTGTAATAGCCACTGTAAATTGGACAGTGCAGTTAGATTAACAAGAATTTAATCTTTCTGCCAATATCAGATATGTCTATGTCCTGGGAAATGTTCTTGTTACTTACAACCTGGTCCCGTGTGGCTCAGTTGGTAGAGCATGGTGTTTACAACGCCAGGGTTGTGGGTTTGATTCCCACGGGGGACCAGTATGGAAAAAAATGTATAAAATGTATGCATTCACTACTCTAAGTCGCTCTGGATAAGAGTGTCTGCTAAATGCCTAAAATGTCATTGTAACCTCATGCTAATCGCATTAGCCTACGTTAGCTCAACCGTCCCGCGAGGGGGACACCGATCCTGAAGAAGATTTAAACTCCCTCATACTCAGCTGGAGGTGTTTTATAGTCTGTATCTATTTAATTGTATATATATTTTATAATGATATTCAGAGATTGTCAAGCCAAGTCTTTAATACTGGGTAAGCCTACAAAGCACGGAGAAGAGCTTTTAAATGTTTGTATTTAACTAGGAAAGTCAGTTAAGAACAAATTCTTATTTACAATGGCTTCCTACCGGGGAACAGTGAGTTAACTGCCTTGTTCAGGGGCAGAACGACATATTTTTACCTTATCAGCTCGGGGATTCGATCCAGCAACCTATCGGTTACTGGCCCAACGCTCTAACCACTAGGCTACCTACCTCCCCTCCACTTTTACCACTAGGCTACCTGCCTCCCCTCCACTCTAACCACTAGGCTACCTGCCGCCCCTCCACTCTAACCACTAGGCTACCTGCCGCCCCTCCACTCTTACCACTAGGCTACCTGCCGCCCCTCCACTCTAACCACTAGGCTACCTGCCGCCCCTCCACTCTAACCACTAGGTTACCTAGTGGTTAGTAGTAGAGGGCTGTAGGTCAGGTCAGTGTATTAGCAGTAGAGGGCTGTAGGTCAGTGTATTAGCAGTAGAGGGCTGTAGGTCAGTGTATTAGCAGTAGAGGGCTGTAGGTCAGGTCAGTGTATTAGCAGTAGAGGGCTGTAGGTCAGTGTATTAGTAGTAGAGGGCTGTAGATCAGTGTATTAGCAGTAGAGGGCTGTAGGTCAGTGTATTAGCAGTAGAGGGCTGTAGGTCAGTGTATTAGCAGTAGAGGGCTGTAGGTCAGTGTATTAGCAGTAGAGGGCCGTAGGTCAGGTCAGTGTATTAGCAGTGGAGGGCTGTAGGTCAGTGTATTAGCAGTAGAGGGCTGTAGGTCAGTGTATTAGCAGTAGAGGGCTGTAGGTCAGTGTATTAGCAGTAGAGGGCTGTAGGTCATGTCAGTGTATTAGCAGTAGAGGGCTGTAGGTCAGTGTATTAGCAGTAGAGGGCTGTAGGTCAGGTCAGTGTATTAGCAGTAGAGGGCTGTAGGTCAGTGTATTAGCAGTAGAGGGCTGTAGGTCAGTGTATTAGTAGTAGAGGGCTGTAGGTCAGTGTATTAGCAGTAGAGGGCTGTAGGTCAGGTCAGTGTATTAGCAGTAGAGGGCTGTAGGTCAGTGTATTAGCAGTAGAGGGCTGTAGGTCAGTGTATTAGCAGTAGAGGGCTGTAGGTCAGTGTATTAGCAGTAGAGGGCTGTAGGTCAGTGTATTAGCAGTAGAGGGCTGTAGGTCAGTGTATTAGCAGTAGAGGGCTGTAGGTCAGTGTATTAGCAGTAGAGGGCCGTAGGTCAGGTCAGTGTATTAGCAGTGGAGGGCTGTAGGTCAGTGTATTAGCAGTAGAGGGCTGTAGGTCAGTGTATTAGCAGTAGAGGGCTGTAGGTCAGTGTATTAGCAGTAGAGGGCTGTAGGTCATGTCAGTGTATTAGCAGTAGAGGGCTGTAGGTCAGTGTATTAGTAGTAGAGGGCTGTAGGTCAGTGTATTAGCAGTAGAGGGCTGTAGGTCAGTGTATTAGTAGTAGAGGGCTGTAGGTCAGTGTATTAGCAGTAGAGGGCTGTAGGTCAGGTCAGTGTATTAGCAGTAGAGGGCTGTAGGTCAGTGTATTAGTAGTAGAGGGCTGTAGATCAGTGTATTAGCAGTAGAGGGCTGTAGGTCAGTGTATTAGCAGTAGAGGGCTGTAGGTCAGCCCGCTACTGCTAATACACTGACCTGACCTACAGCCTTCTACTGCTAATACACTGACCTACAGCCTTCTACTGCTAATACACTGACCTACAGCCTTCTACTGCTAATACACTGACCTACAGCCCTCTACTGCTAATACACTGACCTGACCTACAGCCCTCTACTGCTAATACACTGACCTACAGCCCTCTACTGCTAATACACTGACCTACAGCCCGCTACTGCTAATACACTGACCTGACCTACAGCCCTCTACTGCTAATACACTGACCTACATCCCTCTACTGCTAATACACTGACCTGACCTACAGCCCTCTACTGCTAATACACTGACCTACAGCCCTCTATAGCTAATACACTGACCTGACCTACAGCCCTCTACTGCTAATACACTGACCTACATCCCTCTACTGCTAATACACTGACCTACAGCCTTCTACTGCTAATACACTGACCTACAGCCCTCTACTACTAATACACTGACCTACAGCCCTCTACTGCTAATACACTGACCTACAGCCCTCTATAGCTAATACACTGACCTGACCTACAGCCCTCTACTGCTAATACACTGACCTACATCCCTCTACTGCTAATACACTGACCTACAGCCCTCTACTGCTAATACACTGACCTACAGCCCTCTACTACTAATACACTGACCTACAGCCCTCTACTGCTAATACACTGACCTACAGCCCTCTACTGCTAATACACTGATCTACAGCCCTCTACTACTAATACACTGACCTACAGCCCTCTACTGCTAATACACTGACCTGACCTACAGCCCTCTACTGCTAATACACTGACCTACAGCCCTCTACTACTAATACACTGACCTGACATACTAATAGAAATGATCTGATACGAACTGTTAGTTGTGAGGGCCTTTTTATTTCCAAAGGTCTGTCCTCCTCACTGTTAGTTTCTGTTGAAGACAGGTGTCCTCATTCTGCTACTGGAATATTAACCTCCCAGATTACCGCTGTATCCTCTTTCTGCTACTAGATAACCCTATTTAGCTAGCATTTCCCCTCGCTAATTGTAGCCTAACCAATATCAAAAACAGAGATTCAGTGAAAATGTAGTCATGGTTCTATGTAGTACTGTGCGCCTCCCATAGTCTGTTCTGGACTTGGGGACTGTGAACAGACCTCTGGTGACATGTCTTGTTGGGTATGTATGGGTGTCTGAGCTGTGTGCCAGTCAGTTTAAACAGACCTCTGGTGGCATGTCTTGTGGGGTATGTATGGGTGTCTATGAGCTGTGTGCCAGTCAGTTTAAACAGACCTCTGGTGGCATGTCTTGTGGGGTATGGATGGCTGTCGGAGCTGTGGGCCAGTAGTTTAGACAGACAGCTCGGTGCATTCAACATGTCAATACCTCTCATAAATACAAGTAGTGATGAAGTCAATCTCTCCTCCACTTTCAGCCAGCAGAGATTGACATACATATTACTAATGTTAGCTCTCTGTATACATCTAAGAGCCAGCCTTGCTGCCCTGTTCTGATCCAGCCTTGCTGCCCTGTTCTGAACCAATTGACATATTCTTAAGTCCCTCTTTTAAGACCAGGTGCTACAAAACTAGGGCCTGTAGGACCTGCCTTGTTGATAGTGTTGTTAAGAAGGTAGAAACTAGGGCCTGTAGGACCTGCCTTGTTGATAGTGTTGTTAAGAAGGTAGAAACTAGGGCCTGTAGTACCTGCCTTGTTGATAGTGTTGCTAAGAAGGTAGAAACTAGGGCCTGTAGGACCTGCCTTGTTGATAGTGTTGTTAAGAAGGTAGAAACTAGGGCCTGTAGGACCTGCCTTGTTGATAGTGTTGTTAAGAAGGTAGAAACTAGGGCCTGTAGGACCTGCCTTGTTGATAGTGTTGTTAAGAAGGTAGAAACTAGGGCCTGTAGGACCTGCCTTGTTGATAGAGTTGTTAAGAAGGTAGAAACTAGGGCCTGTAGGACCTGCCTTGTTGATAGTGTTGTTAAGAAGGTAGAAACTAGGGCCTGTAGGACCTGCCTTGTTGATAGTGTTGTTAAGAAGGTAGAAACTAGGGCCTGTAGGACCTGCCTTGTTGATAGTGTTGTTAAGAAGGTAGAAACTAGGGCCTGTAGGACCTGCCTTGTTGATAGTGTTGTTAAGAAGGTAGAAACTAGGGTCTGTAGGACCTGCCTTGTTGATAGTGTTGTTAAGAAGGTAGAAACTAGGGCCTATAGGACCTGCCTTGTTGATAGTGTTGTTAAGAAGGTAGAAACTAGGGCCTGTAGGACCTGCCTTGTTGATAGTGTTGTTAAGAAGGTAGAAACTAGGGCCTGTAGGACCTGCCTTGTTGATAGTGTTGTTAAGAAGGTAGAAACTAGGGCCTGTAGGACCTGCCTTGTTGATAGTGTTGTTAAGAAGGTAGAAACTAGGGCCTGTAGGACCTGCCTTGTTGATAGAGTTGTTAAGAAGGTAGAAACTAGGGCCTGTAGGACCTGCCTTGTTGATAGTGTTGTTAAGAAGGTAGAAACTAGGGCCTGTAGGACCTGCCTTGTTGATAGTGTTGTTAAGAAGGTAGAAACTAGGGCCTGTAGGACCTGCCTTGTTGATAGTGTTGTTAAGAAGGTAGAAACTAGGGCCTGTAGGACCTGCCTTGTTGATAGAGTTGTTAAGAAGGTAGAAACTAGGGCCTGTAGGACCTGCCTTGTTGATAGTGTTGTTAAGAAGGTAGAAACTAGGGCCTGTAGGACCTGCCTTGTTGATAGTGTTGTTAAGAAGGTAGAAACTAGGGCCTGTAGGACCTGCCTTGTTGATAGTGTTGTTAAGAAGGTAGAAACTAGGGCCTGTAGGACCTGCCTTGTTGATAGTGTTGTTAAGAAGGTAGAAACTAGGGCCTGTAGGACCTGCCTTGTTGATAGTGTTGTTAAGAAGGTAGAAACTAGGGCCTGTAGGACCTGCCTTGTTGATAGTGTTGTTAAGAAGGTAGAAACTAGGGCCTGTAGGACCTGCCTTGTTGATAGTGTTGTTAAGAAGGTAGAAACTAGGGCCTGTAGGACCTGCCTTGTTGATAGTGTTGTTAAGAAGGTAGAAACTAGGGCCTGTAGGACCTGCCTTGTTGATAGTGTTGTTAAGAAGGTAGAAACTAGGGCCTGTAGGACCTGCCTTGTTGATAGTGTTGTTAAGAAGGTAGAAACTAGGGCCTGTAGGACCTGCCTTGTTGATAGTGTTGTTAAGAAGGTAGAAACTAGGGCCTGTAGGACCTGCCTTGTTGATAGTGTTGTTAAGAAGGTAGAAACTAGGGCCTGTAGGACCTGCCTTGTTGATAGTGTTGTAGAGAAGGTAGAAACTAGGGCCTGTAGGACCTGCCTTGTTGATAGTGTTGTTAAGAAGGTAGAAACTAGGGCCTGTAGGACCTGCCTTGTTGATAGTGTTATTAACAAGGCAGAGCAGCGCTTTATTATGGACAGACTTCTCCCCATCTTAGCTACTGTTGTATCAATATGTTTTCACCATGACAGTTTACAATCCAGGGTCACTCCAAGCAGTTTAGTCTCCTCAACACAGTTTAATCAGGGGATAGTCAAGGCAAAAGGAGTGGCTCAAGAAGAAGCACATTAAGGTCCTGGAGTGGCCTAGCCATTCTCCAGACCTTAATCTCAGTGGGCAAACGTACAAAATCAGCAGGGGTTCAAATACTTTTTTCCCTCACTCTATTTGAGCCAGTAAAGTTTTTTTACTATTCTTAGGTATCGGAATGACTTTTGCTTCCCTCCAGGCCTGAGGACAACACGCTGTCTAGTAGGCTAAAACTGAAGAGATGGCAAATAGGAATGGCAATATCATCCGCTATCATCATCTGCTGTCATCATCCACTGTCATCATCCTCCACTATCATCCTCCACTATCATCCTCATCCACTATCATCATCCACTATCATCCTCCCCTATCATCCTCCGCTATCATCATCCGCTATCACCATCCACTATCATCATCATCCGCTATCATCATCATCCGCTATCATCATCCACTATCATCCTCCGCTATCATCATCCACTATCATCCTCCACTATCATCATCATCCACTATCATTATCATCCACTATCATCATCCTCCACTATCATCATCATCCACTATCATCATCATCCACTATCATCCTCCACTATCATCCTCCACTATCATCCTCCACTATCATCCTCCACTGTCATCATCCACTGTCATCCTCCACTATCATCCTCATCTACTATCATCCTCCACTATCATCCTCATGCACTATCATCCTCCACTATCGTCCTCCACTGTCATCATCCACTGTCATCCTCCACTATCATCCTCATCCGCTATCATCATCCACTATCATCCTCCACTATCATCCTCCACTATCATCCTCCACTATCATCCTCATCCGCTATCATCCTACACTATCATCCTCCACTATCATCATCATCCGCTATCATCATCATCCACTATCATCTTCCACTATCATCTTCCACTATCATCCTCCACTATCATCCTCCACTATCATCCTCCACTATCATCCTCATCCACTATCATCTTCCACTATCATCCTCCACTATCATCTTCCACTATCATCCTCCACTATCATCCTCCACTATCATCATCCACTATCATCCTCCACTTCATCCTCCACTATCATCTTCCACTATCATCTTCCACTAT
Source organism: Salmo salar (assembly GCF_905237065.1). NCBI lineage: Eukaryota > Metazoa > Chordata > Actinopteri > Salmoniformes > Salmonidae > Salmo > Salmo salar. The sequence goes on along the minus strand of NC_059442.1, from coordinate 172,233,749 downwards.
CATCCTCCACTATCATCATCCGCTATCATCCTCCACTATCATCATGCACTATCATCCTCTACTATCATCCTCCACTATCATCCTCCACTATCATCCTCCACTATCATCATCCGCTATCATCATCCACTATCATCCTCATCTACTATCATCCTCCGCTATCATCCTCCACTATCATCATCATCCACTATCATCCTCCACTATCATCCTCCACTATCATCCTCCGCTATCATCATCCGCTATCATCATCCGCTATCATCCTCCGCTATCATCCTCCACTATCATCCTCCACTATCATCCTCCACTATCATCATCATCCACTATCATCATCATCCACTATCATCCTCCACTATCATCCTCCACTATCATCCTCCACTATCATCATCATCCGCTATCATCATCATCCACTATCATCTTCCACTATCATCTTCCACTATCATCCTCCACTATCATCCTCCACTATCATCCTCATCCACTATCATCTTCCACTATCATCCTCCACTATCATCCTCCACTATCATCCTCCACTATCATCCTCCACTTCATCCTCCACTATCATCTTCCACTATCATCTTCCACTATCATCCTCCACTATCATCATCCGCTATCATCCTCCACTATCATCATGCACTATCATCCTCTACTATCATCCTCTACTATCATCCTCCACTATCATCCTCCACTATCATCATCCGCTATCATCATCCACTATCATCCTCATCTACTATCATCCTCCGCTATCATCCTCCACTATCATCATCATCCACTATCATCCTCCACTATCATCCTCCGCTATCATCCTCCGCTATCATCATCCGCTATCATCATCCGCTATCATCCTCCGCTATCATCCTCCGCTATCATCCTCCACTATCATCATCATCCACTATCATCATCATCCACTATCATCCTCCACTATCGTCCTCCACTGTCATCATCCACTGTCATCCTCCACTATCATCCTCATCCGCTATCATCATCCACTATCATCCTCCACTATCATCCTCCACTATCATCCTCCACTATCATCCTCATCCGCTATCATCCTCCACTATCATCCTCCACTATCATCATCATCCGCTATCATCATCATCCACTATCATCTTCCACTATCATCTTCCACTATCATCCTCCACTATCATCCTCCACTATCATCCTCCACTATCATCCTCATCCACTATCATCTTCCACTATCATCCTCCACTATCATCCTCCACTATCATCATCCACTATCATCCTCCACTTCATCCTCCACTATCATCTTCCACTATCATCTTCCACTATCATCCTCCACTATCATCATCCGCTATCATCCTCCACTATCATCATGCACTATCATCCTCTACTATCATCCTCCACTATCATCCTCCACTATCATCCTCCACTATCATCATCCGCTATCATCATCCACTATCATCCTCATCTACTATCATCCTCCGCTATCATCCTCCACTATCATCATCTTCCACTATCATCTTCCACTATCATCCTCCACTATCATCCTCCACTATCATCATCCACTATCATCCTCCACTTCATCCTCCACTATCATCTTCCACTATCATCTTCCACTATCATCCTCCACTATCATCATCCGCTATCATCCTCCACTATCATCATGCACTATCATCCTCTACTATCATCCTCCACTATCATCCTCCACTATCATCATCCGCTATCATCATCCACTATCATCCTCATCTACTATCATCCTCCGCTATCATCCTCCACTATCATCATCATCCACTATCATCCTCCCCTATCATCCTCCACTATCATCCTCAGTAACTTTCCATCCAAGTTGTCAGACCTCTTTGTCCTGTCATTGTTGATAGTACTTTTTTCAACTCTTCCACTCTCACTTCTAAATTACAACGCTTGTTTTACATAATTTGGTCAGATATACTTGGATGTGTATGTGTCAGTGTTTGTTGCTGGCCTGTAATGCCAAAGTTGCTAATCTTGCCAATGAAAAAAAAAACATTAAAATAGTTGGCAATATCAGTGGGTTTTGTGATGAATGAGCCATCTGATTCAATGAATGATGTATCTGAGTTAGCTTTTTTCCTATCCTTTGTTCCTTGTTTTCCTTTTGTTGAGGGTTGGCCCCTGGATACGTGAAGAACTACTTCCTGTCTGACGTGGCCCGTCGTATTGTTGCTGAGATGATAATCAAATAGGCTGCTTCCTCTCTCTCTCTTTCCCCACCCCTCTCCTCGTCTTCCTCTCTCTCCCCGTCTCTCCCCATCTCCCTCTTTCCAAACCCCTCTCCTCGTCTTTCTCTCTCTTTCCCCACCCCTCTCCTCGTCTCTCTCTCTTTCCCCACCCCTCTCCTCGTCTTTCTCTCTCATTCCCCACCTCTCTCCCCGTCTCTCTCTAGCTACCCGTCTCTCCCCGTCTCTCTCTCCCCATTTCTCTCTCTCTCTTTCTCTCTCTTTCTCTCTCTCGCTACCCGTCTCTCCCCGTCTCTCTCTCTCCATCTCTCTCTCTCTCTCTGCTCTGTTGGGTGTGACTGGGTTCAAATACTATTTGAAATCAAACTGAGTTTGATTGAGCTTGCCATGGTGTATTGGAACTAATAGAAAAGTCCCAAAAGTGCAAACCCAATGGGCACTGGTCAAAAGTAGTGCACTATGTAGAGAATAGGGTGCCATTTGAGTTCTAGACCAAGGGAACACTTTAACACTACAGTGAGAAACACCAGGACAGGAAGTGGCCATGTTAGAGCCAGCCAATCAGCGGTTAGGATGTAATAGCCAGCCAAGCACTACAGTTAGGATGATAGAGCCAGCCAATCACAATAGTTAGGATGTTAAAGCCAGCCAATCACAACAGTTAGGATGTTAAAGCCAGTCAATCACAACAATTAGGATGTTAAAGCCAGCCAGAGAAAGTGAGAGGAAAGGAATTGCCAAAAGGAAGTTCAAGTACTGTTTTAAACGTTCTAGCCAGCCTCCCAGCATGCAGTGTGAAATGGGATATGAGTGTTTTTTAGCAGCTCTGCTGAAATGGTGACCAGTGTGTGTGTGGAGCAGGGTGGGCTACAGCTGACGACTGCACCAAACAGGAAAGTATGTCACTTGGCTGCACAAGCCTAACTAGGACATCAGAACTCTGGTCCTACCTCCTACGTGATGTCATACGTCCTAGGTACGTCTGGAGGGAAACAGCAGGGAAGAGGAGGAGACCTGTCCAGTCCTGGAACTGTGATTAGACCATGGAGGAGACCTGTCCAGTCCTGGAACTGTGATTAGACCATGGAGGAGACCTGTCCAGTCCTGGAACTGTGATTAGACCATGGAGGAGACCTGTCCAGCCCTGTGATTAGACCATGGAGGAGACCTGTCCAGCCCTGTGATTAGACCATGGAGGAGACCTGTCCAGTCCTGGATCTGTGATTAGACCATGGAGGAGACCTGTCCAGCCCTGTGATTAGACCATGGAGGAGACCTGTCCAGTCCTGGATCTGTGATTAGACCATGGAGGAGACCTGTCCAGCCCTGTGATTAGACCATGGAGGAGACCTGTCCAGCCCTGGATCTGTGATTAGACCATGGAGGAGACCTGTCCCGTCCTGTGATTAGACCATGGAGGAGACCTGTCCAGTCCTGTGATTAGACCATGGAGGAGACCTGTCCAGCCCTGTGATTAGACCATGGAGGAGACCTGTCCAGCCCTGTGATTAGACCATGGAGGAGACCTGTCCAGCCCTGTGATTAGACCATGGAGGAGACCTGTCCAGCCCTGGAACTGTGATTAGACCATGGAGGAGACCTGTCCAGCCCTGGAACTGTGATTAGACCATGGAGGAGACCTGTCCAGCCCTGTGATTAGACCATGGAGGAGACCTGTCCAGCCCTGTGATTAGACCATGGAGGAGACCTGTCCAGCCCTGGAACTGTGATTAGACCATGGAGGAGACCTGTCCAGCCCTGTGATTAGACCATGGAGGAGACCTGTCCAGCCCTGGAACTGTGATTAGACCATGGAGGAGACCTGTCCAGTCCTGTGATTAGACCATGGAGGAGACCTGTCCCGTCCTGTGATTAGACCATGGAGGAGACCTGTCCAGCCCTGGAACTGTGATTAGACCATGGTGGAGACCTGTCCAGCCCTGGAACTGTGATTAGACCATGGAGGAGACCTGTCCAGCCCTGGAACTGTGATTAGACCATGGTGGAGACCTGTCCAGCCCTGGAACTGTGATTAGACCATGGAGGAGACCTGTCCAGTCCTGTGATTAGACCATGGAGGAGACCTGTCCAGTCCTGGAACTGTGATTAGACCATGGAGGAGACCTGTCCAGTCCTGTGATTAGACCATGTAGGAGACCTGTCCAGCCCTGGATCTGTGATTAGACCATGGAGGAGACCTGTCCAGCCCTGTGATTAGACCATGGAGGAGACCTGTCCCGTCCTGGAACTGTGATTAGACCATGGAGGAGACCTGTCCAGCCCTGGAACTGTGATTAGACCATGGAGGAGACCTGTCCAGCCCTGGAACTGTGATTAGACCATGGAGGAGACCTGTCCAGTCCTGTGATTAGACCATGGAGGAGACCTGTCCAGTCCTGTGATTAGACCATGGAGGAGACCTGTCCAGCCCTGTTATTAGACCATGGAGGAGACCTGTCCAGTCCTGGAACTGTGATTAGACCATGGAGGAGACCTGTCCAGTCCTGGAACTGTGATTAGACCATGGAGGAGACCTGTCCAGCCCTGTGATTAGACCATGGAGGAGACCTGTCCAGTCCTGTGATTAGACCATGGAGGAGACCTGTCCAGCCCTGGAACTGTGATTAGACCATGGAGGAGACCTGTCCAGCCCTGTGATTAGACCATGGAGGAGACCTGTCCAGCCCTGGAACTGTGATTAGACCATGGAGGAGACCTGTCCAGCCCTGGAACTGTGATTAGACCATGGAGGAGACCTGTCCAGCCCTGTGATTAGACCATGGAGGAGACCTGTCCAGCCCTGACTTTATTAGACCATGGAGGAGACCTGTCCAGCCCTGGAACTGTGATTAGACCATGGAGGAGACCTGTCCAGCCCTGGAACTGTGATTAGACCATGGAGGAGACCTGTCCAGCCCTGTGATTAGACCATGGAGGAGACCTGTCCAGCCCTGTTATTAGACCATGGAGGAGACCTGTCCAGTCCTGTGATTAGACCATGGAGGAGACCTGTCCAGCCCTGGAACTGTGATTAGACCATGGAGGAGACCTGTCCAGCCCTGTGATTAGACCATGGAGGAGACCTGTCCAGTCCTGTGATTAGACCATGGAGGAGACCTGTCCAGCCCTGGAACTGTGATTAGACCATGGAGGAGACCTGTCCAGCCCTGTTATTAGACCATGGAGGAGACCTGTCCAGCCCTGGAACTGTGATTAGACCATGGAGGAGACCTGTCCAGCCCTGTGATTAGACCATGGAGGAGACCTGTCCAGCCCTGTTATTAGACCATGGAGGAGACCTGTCCAGCCCTGTGATTAGACCATGGAGGAGACCTGTCCAGTCCTGGAACTGTGATTAGACCATGGAGGAGACCTGTCCAGCCCTGTGATTAGACCATGGAGGAGACCTGTCCAGTCCTGAACTGTGATTAGACCATGGAGGAGACCTGTCCAGTCCTGGAACTGTGATTAGACCATGGAGGAGACCTGTCCAGCCCTGTGATTAGACCATGGAGGAGACCTGTCCAGTCCTGGTGTGATTAGACCATGGAGGAGACCTGTCCAGCCCTGTGATTAGACCATGGAGGAGACCTGTCCAGCCCTGGAACTGTGATTAGACCATGGAGGAGACCTGTCCAGCCCTGTGATTAGACCATGGAGGAGACCTGTCCAGCCCTGTGTGATTAGACCATGGAGGAGACCTGTCCAGCCCTGAACTGATTAGACCATGGAGGAGACCTGTCCAGTCCTGGAACTGTGATTAGACCATGGAGGAGACCTGTCCAGCCCTGGAACTGTGATTAGACCATGGAGGAGACCTGTCCAGCCCTGGAACTGTGATTAGACCATGGAGGAGACCTGTCCAGCCCTGTGATTAGACCATGGAGGAGACCTGTCCAGCCCTGTTATTAGACCATGGAGGAGACCTGTCCAGCCCTGGAACTGTGATTAGACCATGGAGGAGACCTGTCCAGCCCTGTTATTAGACCATGGAGGAGACCTGTCCAGTCCTGGAACTGTGATTAGACCATGGAGGAGACCTGTCCAGTCCTGGAACTGTGATTAGACCATGGAGGAGACCTGTCCAGTCCTGGAACTGTGATTAGACCATGGAGGAGACCTGTCCAGTCCTGTGATTAGACCATGGAGGAGACCTGTCCCGTCCTGGAACTGTGATTAGACCATGGAGGAGACCTGTCCAGCCCTGTTATTAGACAATGGAGGAGACCTGTCCAGCCCTGGAACTGTTATTAGACCATGGAGGAGACCTGTCCAGTCCTGTGATTAGACCATGGAGGAGACCTGTCCAGCCCTGTGATTAGACCATGGAGGAGACCTGTCCAGCCCTGTGATTAGACCATGGAGGAGACCTGTCCAGCCCTGGAACTGTGATTAGACCATGGAGGAGACCTGTCCAGCCCTGGAACTGTGATTAGACCATGGAGGAGACCTGTCCAGTCCTGTGATTAGACCATGGAGGAGACCTGTCCAGCCCTGGAACTGTGATTAGACCATGGAGGAGACCTGTCCAGCCCTGTGATTAGACCATGGAGGAGACCTGTCCAGACCTGTGATTAGACCATGGAGGAGACCTGTCCAGCCCTGTGATTAGACCATGGAGGAGACCTGTCCAGCCCTGTGATTAGACCATGGAGGAGACCTGTCCAGCCCTGGAACTGTGATTAGACCATGGAGGAGACCTGTCCAGCCCTGTGATTAGACCATGGAGGAGACCTGTCCAGTCCTGTGATTAGACCATGGAGGAGACCTGTCCAGTCCTGTGATTAGACCATGGAGGAGACCTGTCCAGTCCTGTGATTAGACCATGGAGGAGACCTGTCCAGCCCTGTGATTAGACCATGGAGGAGACCTGTCCAGCCCTGTGATTAGACCATGGAGGAGACCTGTCCAGCCCTGTGATTAGACCATGGAGGAGACCTGTCCAGTCCTGGAACTGTGATTAGACCATGGAGGAGACCTGTCCAGCCCTGTGATTAGACCATGGAGGAGACCTGTCCAGCCCTGGAACTGTGATTAGACCATGGAGGAGACCTGTCCAGTCCACTGTGATTAGACCATGGAGGAGACCTGTCCAGTCCTGGAACTGTGATTAGACCATGGAGGAGACCTGTCCAGTCCTGGAACTGTGATTAGACCATGGAGGAGACCTGTCCAGCCCTGGAACTGTGATTAGACCAACAGAGGAGACCTGTCCCGTCCTGTGATTAGACCATGGAGGAGACCTGTCCCGTCCTGGAACTGTGATTAGACCATGGAGGAGACCTGTCCAGCCCTGGAACTGTGATTAGACCATGGAGGAGACCTGTCCAGCCCTGGCAGACACCTCAGTCAATGCTTGCGTCTATAGAAATAGAACCTTCTATCCTGTTGTACTGACTCTCTGTATAGTCACGTCTGTCTGACTATATTATGGATCGCCAGACAGACAGCATTATCCAGATAGTCCACTTAACAGGATTCAATATCCCCGTAGAGTAATGTTCTTTAGACTGAGATAAAAAAAGAGGCCTCTAGTCCGTCCCAAACGGAGAACACTGTTAGATGACAGATGAGAGGTTAAACAGATTGATCATAGCCTGGTTCCTCTCTAGGTTTCTTCCTAGGTTTTTGGCCTTTCTAGGGAGTTTTTCCTAGGGAGTTTTTCCTAGCCACCGTGCTTCTTTCACAATGCATTGCTTGCTGTTTGGGGTTTTAGGCTGGGTTTCTGTACAGCACTTTGAGATATCAGCTGATGTACGAAGGGCTATATAAATACATTTGATTTGATTTGATCTGTTGAGGTCAGACCTAATTTATAGAACAGAGACATATAGACAGTAAAGCCTCCCGGGTTTCTGTTGAGGTCCGTCGTAGAACACTATGTGGATGTATTTATTTTAATTTTATTTATATTTATGCACATTAATCAACATCAATATTACAATAATTCAACATTCATGTAAATGTGCCGGGGTTAGTCGAAAGCTCATTTGCACCCGTAGTTCCTGGGTGGGTAAATGCTTTTACACAGCCACGATACAAATACTGACTAAAACAATACCAAATACATTACATCCAAATAATATATCATTCAAACAACAACACTATCGTCCACTGTCGTCTTACAGTATGAGGAACCACTGATAACTCATGTGTACAGGTTTGGATAGATTTGAGCCATGTTTTCAATTTAAATGTAAAAGTACAATAATCACTGTAGTTTCTCTAGTCCAATGGCGTTGCATTCCAGTATATCGTAGCTCTAACAGAGAAGGCCGATTGGCCGATTTTACTGTGTGGAAAAGGGACAACGTTTTCCCCTCTAGTTACTGCCCCTTGTTATCCTGGAGGTGCTTTCCTTGAGGATGACATGTCGGCATAGGGGTGGAGTGGCAAGACCATGCAGGATCTTAAAGACAAGGCTACATACTTCTTAAAGCTATCCAGACTTAAATCAATTATTTGTGTAAATGATATGACAATGGTGGTAACTGTTTGGTTTGTTATCAAAAAATCTTCAGTGTTTTGTTTTGTGGAGTGAATTCAATTGGTTTCAGAATAGATATCTCCTGCTTCTGACCAGCATGTGAGGTAATATCTCCGATGTGAGAAGATCCCAGCGTGCAGGAGGCAGGGCCTCCAGAGGAAGGAACGGTCTGATCAACCTAAAGTTGGATAATCCAAACTTTAACCGTGTTTATTAAACACCTTCTTCACATGTTTCTTAAAATGTCAAGTTGGAGTCCAAAATGACACTGAGATAGCTAAAGTTAGACACAACTTTCAGATTCTCCTTCTCCTAGCTTTTCCTTTACAGGCTTTATTGTCCCCATGGGGACATTTTGTTGCAGTGTCATGTACACGTTTAAAGTGGTGTTTAAATAACAAAACAAATTGACAATACAACTTTCATAACCGTTACATACCAATAAAAAGAGACCAGCCTGCTGGCCTTACTGGGTCTATAGGAACATTAGCCTGTTAGCCTTACTGGGTGGATAGGAACATTAGCCTGTTAGCCTTACTGGGTGGATAGGAACATTAGCCTGTTAGCCTTACTGGGTCTATAGGAACATTAGCCTGCTGGTTTTACTGGGTGGATAGGAACATTAGCCTGCTGGCCTTACTGGGTGGATAGGAACATTAGCCTGTTAGCCTTACTGGGTGGATAGGAACATTAGCCTGTTAGCCTTACAGGGTGGATAGGAACATTAGCCTGCTGGCCTTACTGAGTGGATAGGAACATTAGCCTGCTGGCCTTACTGGGTGGATAGGAACATTAGCCTGTTAGCCTTACTGGGTGGATAGGAACATTAGCCTGTTAGCCTTACTGGGTGGATAGGAACATTAGCCTGCCGGCCTTACTGGGTGGATAGGAACATTAGCCTGCTGGCCTTACTGTGTGGATAGGAACATTAGCCTGTTAGCCTTACTGGGTCTATAGGAACATTAGCCTGTTAGCCTTACTGGGTCTATAGGAACATTAGCCTGTTAGCCTTACTGGGTGGATAGGAACATTAGCCTGCTGGCCTTACTGGGTGGATAGGAACATTAGCCTGCTGGCCTTACTGGGTGGATAGGAACATTAGCCTGTTAGCCTTACTGGGTGGATAGGAACATTAGCCTGTTAGCCTTACTGGGTGGATAGGAACATTATCCTGTTAGCCTTACTGGGTGGATAGGAACATTAGCCTGTTAGCCTTACTGGGTGGATAGGAACATTAGCCTGCTGGCCTTACTGGGTGGATAGGAACATTAGCCTGCTGGCCTTACTGGGTGGATAGGAACATTAGCCTGCTGGCCTTACTGGGTGGATAGGAACATTAGCCTGTTAGCCTTACTGGGTGGATAGGAACATTAGCCTGCTGGCCTTACTGGGTGGATAGGAACATTAGCCTGCTGGTTTTACTGGGTGGATAGGAACATTAGCCTGCTGGTTTTACTGGGGGGATAGGAACATTAGCCTGCTGGTTTTACTGGGTGGATAGGAACATTAGCCTGCTGGCCTTACTGGGTGGATAGGAACATTAGCCTGCTGGCCTTACTGGGTGGATAGGAACATTAGCCTGTTAGCCTTACTGGGGGGATAGGAACATTAGCCTGCCGGCCTTACTGGGTGGATAGGAACATTAGCCTGCTGGCCTTACTGGGTGGATAGGAACATTAGCCTGTTAGCCTTACTGGGTGGATAGGAACATTAGCCTTCTGGCCTTACTGGGTCTATAGGAACATTAGCCTGCTGGCCTTACTGGGTGGATAGGAACATTAGCCTGTTAGCCTTACTGGGTGGATAGGAACATTAGCCTGTTAGCCTTACTGGGTGGATAGGAACATTAGCCTGCTGGCCTTACTGGGTGGATAGGAACATTAGCCTGCTGGCCTTACTGGGTGGATAGGAACATTAGCCTGCTGGCCTTACTGGGTGGATAGGAACATTAGCCTGTTGGCCTTACTGGGTGGATAGGAACATTAGCCTGTTAGCCTTACTGGGTCGATAGGAACATTAGCCTGCTGGCCTTACCGGGTGGATAGGAACATTAGCCCGCTGGTCTTACTGGGTGGATAGGAACATTAGCCCGCTGGTCTTACTGGGTGGATAGGAACATTAGACTGCTGGCCTTACTGGGTGGATAGGAACATTAGCCTGCTGGCCTTACTGGGTCTATAGGAACATTAGCCTGTTAGCCTTACTGGGTGGATAGGAACATTAGCCTGCTGGCCTTACTGGGTGGATAGGAACATTAGCCCGCTGGTCTTACTGGGTGGATAGGAACATTAGCCTGTTGGCCTTACTGGGTGGATAGGAACATTAGCCTGCTGGCCTTACTGGGTGGATAGGAACATTAGCCTGCTGGCCTTACTGGGTGGATAGGAACATTAGCCTGCTGGCCTTACTGGGTGGATAGGAACATTAGCCTGTTGGCCTTACTGGGGGGATAGGAACATTAGCCTGTTAGCCTTACTGGGTCTATAGGAACATTAGCCTGTTGGCCTTACTGAGTCTATAGGAACATTAGCCTGCTGGCCTTACTGGGTGGATAGGAACATTAGCCTGCTGGCCTTACTGGGTGGATAGGAACATTAGCCTGCTGGCCTTACTGGGTGGATAGGAACATTAGCCTGCTGGCCTTACTGGGTGGATAGGAACATTAGCCTGCTGGCCTTACTGGGTGGATAGGAACATTAGCCTGTTGGCCTTACTGGGTCTATAGGAACATTAGCCTGCTAGCCTTACTGGGTGGATAGGAACATTAGCCTGCTGGCCTTACTGGGTGGATAGGAACATTAGCCTGCTGGCCTTACTGGGTCGATAGGAACATTAGCCTGCTGGCCTTACTGGGTGGATAGGAACATTAGCCTGCTGGCCTTACTGGGTGGATAGGAACATTAGCCTGCCGGCCTTACTGGGTGGATAGGAACATTAGCCTGTTAGCCTTACTGGGTGGATAGGAACATTAGCCTGCTGGCCTTACTGGGTGGATAGGAACATTAGCCTGCCGGCCTTACTGGGTGGATAGGAACATTAGCCTGCCGGCCTTACTGGGTGGATGGGAACATTAGCCTGCTAGCCTTACTGGGTGGATAGGAACATTAGCCTGTTAGCCTTTCTGGGTGGATAGGAACATTAGCCTGCTGGCCTTACTGGGTGGATAGGAACATTAGCCTGCTGGCCTTACTGGGCCAGTGTACATACACACATTTGTTGTGTTGTTTCCTGTGTCTACGCCATGTTGTGTTGTGTAGTTTCCTGTGTCTAGGCCATGTTGTGTTGTGTAGTTTCCTGTATCTAGGCCATGTTGTGTTGTGTAGTTTCCTGTATCTAGGCCATGTTGTGTTGTGTAGTTTCCTGTATCTAGGCCATGTTGTGTTGTGTAGTTTCCTGTATCTAGGCCATGTTGTGTTGTGTAGTTTCCTGTATTTAGGCCATGTTGTGTTGTGTAGTTTCCTGTATCTAGGCCATGTTGTGTTGTGTAGTTTCCTGTATCTAGGCCATGTTGTGTTGTGTAGTTTCCTGTATCTAGGCCACGTTGTGTTGTGTAGTTTCCTGTATCTAGGCCATGTTGTGTTGTGTAGTTTCCTGTATCTAGGCCATGTTGTGTTGTGTAGTTTCCTGTATCTAGGCCATGTTGTGTTGTGTTGTTTCCTGTATCTGGGCTACACTCAGTGTAGTTCAACCTGTTAGCGTTAGTCATGATGTACATGTGTACTTCAACATGGATTTTAACTATTCCTGTTCTGTTCCATAGCAGAGATGTAAGGAAACTGAAAGTGAAGCTGGAATTTAGATTAGAGGCAGTGAAACTGAAGCTGAAATGTAGATTAGAGGCAGTGAAAGTGAAGCTGAAATTCATATAGAAAGTGAACACACACACACACCAGCCCACACTTAGTTACCTGGCACCTTATCTGAGCCAGGAGAGGACAGGAAAGGAGAGGACAGGAAAGGAGAGGACTGGACTGGAGAGGACAGGAGAGGAGAGGAGAGGAGAGGAGAGGAGAGGAGAGGAGAGAGGAGAGGAGAGGAGAGGGAGAGGAGAGGAGAGGAGAGGGAGAGGAGAGGAGAGGAGAGGAGAGGAGAGGAGAGGAGAGGAGAGGAGAGGAGAGGCGGACTGAGGCATTGGTTACTGCTGATCTCATCACCCAGCACAACACTGATAAACAAACACACCTTTCCTTTCTGATACCATGGAGCCCAGTTGTCATCAGTACGCAACCTTCTACTTAAACAGAAGGAAAAGTATTTTGGTCCGAGGAGTGTCAGAACCAAGCCCAGGTTGCTTTCGATGTGTCAGGGGGAAATGCCTTTGAGTTGACTGTCCCACTCCCAGCCCAATCTGTACCCTCCCCCCTTTCCTCCTCATGTCTGAGACTGTGACAGTGAGCCCAGCCCAGCCTGCTACGGAGGAAGGGGGGGGGGGCTGGCTCACACGCTCCTAAACAGGGAGGAGGGGAGACCAAAGGGCTGGATGTTTTTGGCGTGTGTGTGGGGGGGTGGAGGGGGGGCCCTGGAGGGCTGTTTAAGGGCCCTCACAGAGAGGGGGGGTTAGGGTGTGGAGGGCTGTTTAAGGACCTCACAGGGAGAGAGGGAGGAGAGGGGGAGGAGAAGGGAGAGAGGGAGGAGAGGGGAGAGAGGGAGGGAGTAGATGGGAGAGAGGGAGGGAGTAGAGGGGAGAGAGGGAGAGGTCCTCCCTCCCCTCTCTCCCCTCTCCTCCCTGTCCTCCCTCTCTCCCCTCTCCTCCCTCCCCCTCCTCCCCTCTCCTCCCTGTCCTCCCTCTCTCCTCTCTCCCCCTCTCTCCTCTCTCCCCTCTCCTCCCTCCCCCTCCTCCCTCTCTCCACTCTCCTCTCTCCCCTCTCCTCCCTCTCCCCTCTCTCCCTTCTCTTCCCTCTCCTCCCTCTCTCCTCTCTCCCCTGTCCTCTCTCCCCCCTCTCTCCTCTCTCCCCTCCCCCTCTCTCCCCTCTCCTCCCTCCCCCTTCTCTCCCCTCTCCTCCCTGTCCTCCCTCCCCCCCTCTCTCCCCTCTCCTCCCTGTCCTCCCTCTCTCCCCTCCCCCTCCTCCCCTCTCCTCCCTGTCCTCCCTCTCTCCTCTCTCCCCCTCTCCCCCTCTCCTCCCTCCCCTCCTCCCTCTCTCCCCTCTCATCCCTCCCCCCCTCTCTCCTCTCTCCTCCCTCTCCCCTCTCTCCCTTCTCTTCCCTGTCCTCCCTCTCTCCTCTCTCCCCTCTCCTCTCTCCCCCCTCTCTCCTCTCTCCCCTCCCCCTCTCTCCCCTCTCCTCCCTCCCCCTTCTCTCCCCTTTCTCCCCTGTCCTCCCTCCCTCCTCTCTCCCCTCTCTCCCCTCTCCCCTCTCTCCTCCCTCTCTCCCCTCTATCTCCAGAGGACAGAACCCACTCCCTTTTTAAGCCAGACCCTCCGCCTCTTTGCCTGCGCGCTGATGACATCACAGCTTGGAGAGAGGCAGGGGCAGGAGAGGAATGTGACGGGGAGAGAAGAGGCATTGTGAAAGGAGAGGAAAAAGAGGAGGGGTATTGTACAGGAAAGGAAAAGGCTCTGGCAGAGAGGAAACAGGACAACAGCTAACATTACGCAGGGTAAGTACTGCAGCTAGCTGGCTGGTCTTTTACACACGAGGACAGAGAGGAAACAGGACTGCAGCTAACATTACGCAGGGTAAGTACTGCAGCTAGCTGGCTGGTCTTTTACACATGAGGACAGAGAGGAAACAGGACTGCAGCTAATATTAAGGAGAGGAGGACGGCAGGTAGCCTAGTGGTTAGAGCGTTGGGCCAGTAACCGAAAGGTTGCTGGATTGAATCCCAGAGCTAATTAAGTACAAATCTGTCTTTTCCCCCCTGAACAAGGCAGTTTAACCCAGTGTTCTCCGGTAGGCCGTCAATGTAAATAATAATTTGTTCTTAACTGACTTGCCTAGTTAATAAATAAATGTCCTCTCTGAGGAAGGGGTGGGAGCAGAGAGAAAGGGTTACTCTGTGTGATCCTGTTCAGAAGGCTGAGGAGTTGGTCAGATACTTCACTGTTCTGTTCAACTGAAACACAAGAGATAAACCTGGGCTGAGGTAGTAACAGAGAGTAACAGAGTGGTAGAGCAATACTACTACTAGTAGAGTATTAATATAGTAACAGAGGGGTAGAGCAATACTACTAGTAAAGTATTAATATAGTAACAGAGGGGTAGAGCAATACTACTAGTAGAATAGTAATATAGTGGTAGAGCAATACTACTAGTAGAGTATTAATATAGTAACAGAGGGGTAGAGCAATACCATTACTAGTAGAGTATTAATATAGTAATATAGTGGTAGAGCAATACTACTAGTAGAATAGTAATATAGTAATATAGTGGTAGAGCAATACTACTAGTAGAGTAGTAATATAGTAATATAGTGGTAGAGCAATACTACTAGAAGTAGAATAGTAATAGTGGTAGAGTAATACTGAGGGACAATACCAGTCATTCAGAGGGACAATACCAGTCATTTAGAGGGACAATACCAGTCATTCAGAGGGACAATACCAGTCATTTAGAGGGACAATACCAGTCATTCAGAGGGACAATACCAGTCAGTCAGAGGGACAATACCAGTCATTCAGAGGGACAATACCAGTCATTCAGAGGGACAATACCAGTCATTCAGAGGACAATACCAGTCATTCAGAGGACAATACCAGTCATTCAGAGGGACAATACCAGTCATTCAGAGGGACAATACCAGTCATTCAGAGGACAATACCAGTCATTCAGAGACAATACCAGTCATTCAGAGGGACAATACCAGTCATTCAGAGGGACAATACCAGTCAGTCAGAGGACAATACCAGTCATTCAGAGGGACAATACCAGTCATTCAGAGGGACAATACCAGTCATTCAGAGGGACAATACCAGTCATTCAGAGACAATACCAGTCATTCAGAGGGACAATACCAGTCATTCAGAGGGACAATACCAGTCATTCAGAGGGACAATACCAGTCATTCAGAGGACAATACCAGTCATTCAGAGGGACAATACCAGTCATTCAGAGGGACAATACCAGTCATTCAGAGGGACAATACCAGTCATTCAGAGGACAATACCAGTCATTCAGAGGGACAATACCAGTCATTCAGAGGGACAATACCAGTCAGTCAGAGGGACAATACCAGTCATTCAGAGGGACAATACCAGTCATTCAGAGGGACAATACCAGTCATTCAGAGGGACAATACCAGTCATTCAGAGGGACAATACCAGTCATTCAGAGGGACAATACCAGTCATTCAGAGGACAATACCAGTCATTCAGAGGGACAGTACCAGTCATTCAGAGGGACAATACCAGTCATTCAGAGGGACAATACCAGCACTGTCATCCTTCTTTACTCTCCTCTTCATTATGTGGTTTTTCTCCCTTCATAGACTTCAGATCAAACCATTAGTTTGACTTCATCCTGAGTTTTTATCTGTCTCTTCAAAAAATGAAATGTCTTCCTAAGTGGTTTATTTTGATCCCAGTAAATCAGTATTGGATTGTAGTTGTAATAACAGTATTGTAACAGTCTCTCCACGTTTTAACTAGTCATCTCTATGTTCTCTGTAAGGAAACGTCCGTGGTGTTCATGGTAGAGTTAGATATTGTGTTCCCTAGAGGAGCTGAGCTAGACTATTATTCTGCTAGTCTCTTATCGTCAGTGGTGAGTGATGTCTCTCTCTATCTGTGTGTGTCTGTCCCTGCTCTGTTTCATAGCTCTCCATCTAACAGCACGTTGGTCAGAGACATCTAGGCTTATCAGCCACGATGGGATCACTTACAGGAAAGGGAGAGGGAGGTGGAAAGGGGAGAGAGGAGGGAAGGAGAGAGATAGGAGGGAAGGGTAGAGAGAGGAGGGATGGGGAGAGAGAGGAGGGATGGGGAGAGAGAGGAGAGAAGGGGAGAGAGAGGAGGGAAGAGAAGTAGGTAAAGAGGGAGGGTAGAAAGGGAGGGAATAGAGGGAGGGTAGAGAGGGAGGTAGAGAGGGTAGAGAGGGAAGAGATGGAGGGAAGAGCGGGAGGTAGAGAGGGATAGGACGTTGAATCCTGAGGAATGTAAGGTAACATAGACAATGTCCATTTTGAAGGAGTTGGAGTTTGGAGCTGATCTGCTATGGAACTGTTGAAGTAATGTGTTTCACCTGGGGAAGAGCTGGGATCTGTGTTGTTCACCACACCACTCTGCCATGCTTCAGAGGAGTAGTCACCATGCAGCTTACCCATCGCTGCAGCTGTACGTAGCCCATCTGGAAATAGTCCATCCAACCAACTACCTACCTCATCCCCATATTTGTTTTTGTTTTTCTGCTCTTTTGCACATCAGTATTTCTACTCACTCCAGTGTTAATTGCTAAATTGTAATTACTTCGCCACTATGGCCCATTTATTGCCTTACCTCCTCACTCCATTTGCACACACGGTATATAGACTTTTCTATTGTGTTATTGACTGTACATTGTGTAACTCTGTGTTGTTGTTTGAGTCTCACTGCTTTGCTTCATCTTGGCCAGGTCGCAGTTGTAAATGATAACTTGTTCTCAACTGGCCTACCTGGTTTAAATAAAGGTGATATATATATATATATTTAAAGTGACGTCTGCTAAATATAACAGATGTGACATGCTTTCCAAAAGATAATTTAGAATCTATCCTCAAACTCAGATATTTCAAACACTTTCAAGCATTTTTCCATGACCTGCATACATTTTGTAATTGCCAGCAGTGGAGTTTATTATTTGCCATTTACCAAACAGCATGATGTAGGACTTTGTTTGATTTAAAACCAAATTATTTGCTAGAAACCATTTTTTGTAAAGTGTTAAAATAATCTTGGAGAGTTGTAAAATAGTTGAACCTGATGTATGTATCATCAGCATATAAGTGAACATGTGTATTCTAACAAAATAGAGAGAAAATACGTTTCTTTCATACAAGAAAACAAAATGAAATGTTATTGGATTTCATTCTCTTCATTATAGTCTTATTCTCTTCATTATTCCCAGTTCTTCCTGTTAGGTTTCAAATAGCAGAAGTGGTTTAGTTTCTCATTCTCCTTTTATGATCTTCCCCAAATGCTATCTGATTAACTGATGCTAAATAATGCTATGCTACGCCCTGATTAACTGATGCTAAATACTGCTATGCCACGCCCTGATTAACTGATGCTAAATACAGCTATGCTACGCCCTGAGTAATACAGCTATGCTACAACCTGATTAACTAATGCTAAATACAGCTATGCTATGCCCTGATTAACTGATGCTAAATACAGCTATGCCACGCCCTGATTAACTGATGCTAAATACAGCTATGCTACGCCCTGAGTAACTGATGCTAAATACAGCTATGCTACGCCCTGATTAACTGATGATAAATACAGCTATGCCACGCCCTGATTAACTGATGCTAAATACAGCTATGCTACGCCCTGATTAACTGATGATAAATACTGCTATGCTACGCCCTGATTAACTGATGATAAATACAGCTATGCTACGCCCTGAATAACTGATGATAAATACAGCTATGCTACGCCCTGAATAACTGATGATAAATACAGCTATGCTACGCCCTGATTAACTGATGATAAATACAGCTATGCTACGCCCTGATTAACTGATGCTAAATAATGCTATGCTACGCCCTGATTAACTGATGATAAACACAGCTATGCTACGCCCTGAGTAACTGATGCTAAATACAGCTATGCTACGCCCGGACAGAATAAAAATGATTTGAAATCTATTCTTTTAGAAATCCCCATATGCTATCTGATAAAGAAATCCAAGTGTCCCAAATGTAAAATAGAGCTCTATAAAGAGAATAGGGGACATTTTCTATACATCCATGGTACATGTATTGGGTGCCATTTTGGACACATCCATGGTACATGTATTGGGTGCCATTTTGGACACATCCATGGTACATGTATTGGGTGCCATTTTGGACACATCCATGGTAAATGTATTGGGTGCCATTTTGGACACATCCACGGTACATGTATTGGGTGCCATTTTGGACACATCCATGGTACATTCATTGCCCAGACAGAACAATAGCTATCTAACAACAAAATGTTCTCCCTTTGTCTTCCAGAAATCCTCCAAGGCATCAGAGGATGGCAGTGGTGATCTGAAGAGAGACAGAACGGAGAGAAAGAGCATCGGTTTCCTCAACTCTATCAGTGTGATCTCAGCGCGTGGAGGAGACAGCAGTACCACCACCAGCACCATGGAGGTGGAGGCCCACCCTGAGAGCTGCTACCCCAGCCAAGGGCTCAACGGCCAGGGCAACAAACACCAGCCCCAGCCCCTGGACATTGAGGTAGCTCACGAGATAGCCTACCTAGACGAGGTGTTGGAAGCTAACTGCTGTGACCCCGGGGTCGATACCACGCCATCACCCTCTAACGGGACCGCTACCACTGAGAAACACCCCAGGGAGGTCAGCATCGACGGGAGTGGACCATCTGTCAACATCTCCAACACAGACACAACATACCATGAGGTCATAGTAGAGGGGAGAAAGCAGACTATCTTCATTGGACACCAGGATGTCAATTACACCAACAACACCAATAACACCAGGCCCAACGGCCACTCTGGACCAATGGGAGGAGAGCGGGAGAACTACAGGAAGAAGGGAGGAGAGACAACATCCCCCACTATGACCACCATCAAGAAGGAGGCCCGTTTCGAGCTGCGGGCCTTCCAGGAGGAGAAGAAGCCGTCCAAACTGTTCGACCCGTGTGAGAAGGAAGTGCGCGTGAAGAAGGTGCGTCCCTCGGAGGAGGTGGCAGAGCTGGAGAGGGAGAGGTTGGAGCTGATCAGGGGCCAGGCGGTAAAGAAGAACCCAGACATGGGGACAAAGTGGTGGAACCCTCCTCAGGAGAAGACTCTGGAGGAGGAGCTGGAGCCAGACAAACTAGAGTCACACAGGAAGTACGAGGAGAGGAAGCAGCAGAGGAGGTCAGAGTTCACTGGTGGGATGTCCCAGATGTGTGCCCAGTACTCCATGACCTTTGACCCTAATGCTGACCCTGAGCCTGGCCGCGACACGCCCGAGCTCTTCCAGAGCACCAAGGAGGACATCCTGGTGGAGCAGATGGACTTCTCTACCGCCAGGAAGCAGTTGCTCCAGATAGAACACGCAAGGCAGCAGGCAACCGAGAAGTCACAGGTCACAGCTCCCAACTCGACCAAGCCCTTCTCCAGATCACCAGACACCGTGATTCATGTGGAGAGATCCACCAATTACGTCACTGTGGGCTACAGCTGTTACCAGGACTCACCACTAGAGGACAGCGACTCAACCACCACAACGGTCCGAACAGAGAGGATCTACTGCAGCCCAGAAGGGTCCCAGTCCCCCACCTCTACCGTGGGGAGGGTCCTGGGTCTGGGACAGGGAGAGCCCAGTAATAGTGGCCCCAAGGAGGCCTGGATGGAGAACAGATACAGAGACGGAGACTTTACCTGCGCCAGGGCCATCATGACCATCATAAAAGATGAGAAGGACTCTCTGTCCCCCCAGCATCGTTCCTCCTCCCTCCACAGCCCCAGCAACTCTCTGTC
Organism: Salmo salar; assembly: GCF_905237065.1. Taxonomy (NCBI): domain Eukaryota; kingdom Metazoa; phylum Chordata; class Actinopteri; order Salmoniformes; family Salmonidae; genus Salmo; species Salmo salar. The sequence goes on along the minus strand of NC_059442.1, from coordinate 172,213,484 downwards.
CTCCTGCAACCCCAAGGAATGTGACTCCGGGCTGGACGAGCTGTCCCTGCGCTCCCTGGATAACTCTATTCTGGATACCCTGTCAAAAGACGTCAGCATGAATAACGTATCCGACAGCGGGGCGTCAAACGAGACCATGTCGGCCTCCTACCTGGGGGAGACGTCTCTGGGGGAGTACTCCTTCCCCTCCACCCCACAGACCACTACACCCATCAACGGAAAGATGGAGGGAGGCACCACCATGTCTCCTGGGGAGCAGAACGAAGGATGTCAGGGTCTGTCGGAGCAAGAGCTGGAGTACCATGCAGGTATGCTTGTGCAGAGTATCATCCAGCACGCCCTGATGAACCAGAACCAGTCTCAGCAGGGTGAGGAGTGGCAGGGGGTCCTCCCCATCCAAGAGAGGCACGTAGATGTTCTATCTTCTGGGAACCTTTCATCACTACCAACAGAGTATCAGTCACTCACGCCTCTAGATCTCCACTCAGCTCAACCTCCAAGCCCACTGCAACAGTCACCAACACCCTTACAGTCCCTCCAGTCAGCCCCACCCCAGTACCAGTCAACTCCATCACCTCAGCCGCTGTCACCTCCAGCTCAGTTCCAGTCAAGTCCAACCCAACATCAGTCTCCTTCACCCCAGCTCCAGCCCCTCCCATACCAGGTAGAGAGACCTACCTATGTCCAGATGGAGAGACCTACCTACGCCCCCCTTTCACAGAGATCTTCGTCCGGGGGTCCTAAGATCCTCATCCAGTCCGCACTCAGTCGCTCACTGGCCCTAAATCCAGACCCGGTCCCAGTCCGCACTCCTGTCCTCATCCCTCCCCGTCCCATAGAGCCCTATCAGTCTCCAGAGCTGTCCCGGACCCAGAGTGAAAAAGACCAGTTCAGTTACTTCTCTAAGTACTCCGAGGCGGCCGAGCTCCGCAGCACAGCCGCAGCGACCAGAGCCCAGGAGACAGAGCAGAGCACCGGGCCGTTCAAGCTGCGCTCCCGGAAGCAGAGGACTCTGTCCATGATCGAGGAAGAGATCCGAGCGGCGCAGGAGAGAGAGAAAGAGCTGAAGAAGCAGAGACTGGGAGCGGTGCGGTCAGGACCGGATCCCAGAACCAACCAGACTGGCAGACCCAAGACGATGACTATCAACCCCGGGGACAAGCACAAGACCAACAGTCTGCCCGCCAAACTCAGCCTCTCTGGGAGCCTGCCACCCACATCTGGGAGCCTGCCACCCACCTCTGGGAGCCTGCCTCTCACCTCTGGGAGCCTGCTTCTCACCTCTGGGAGCCTGCCTCCCACCTCTGGGAGCCTGCCACCCACCTCTGGGAGCCTGCCACCCACCTCTGGGAGCCTGCCACCCACCTCTGGGAGCCTGCCACCCACCTCTGGGAGCCTGCCACCCACCTCTGGGAGCCTGCCTCTCACCCTCACCAGCAAGACGGCACCAGGTGAGCCAACTGTGATAACTGTTTCTGCTTCTGAAACCTTATTCACTGCTTGTTCTTTTCATCAGTATTGTACTGTATCGTCAATAGGGTGTCGTTTTGGAAACAACCCGTAAAAAAAAAAAATGTCCTTGTTTATCAGTGATTGATTGATTGATTGATTGATTGACATTTGATTGGTACTGTATGTGAGTTGTCCCCTTGTATAAGTCTTCAGTCTACTTCCATCCAGGAGGCTGTATTCATGTTCCCCTAGTGATGGTATTAAAGGGGGGCTGATTTTTTCGGCTTGGGCAATAAGAAATCCAAGGGCCATAACTGAAGCCAAACGAGAGTTGTCTTGAAGGGGTGGGTTAATGTGGATGTCTGTTGTGTGTGCATTCGTACCTGGCAAGCGTTTGGACATCCACTCTGCCAAAACACTACACAGCTACAGTCAGTCGCCCCTTCTAGAAAACTAGAAAAAGCCTTGAATATTTTGTCGCTGTGGTTCCAGTTGATCTAATGTGTTCTGTTATGCCATTACATATTATATATGACTACATCACTTCCTGTACCCCCTGTTCACTCATTACTGCACGGCCAGGCACGACTCCAACACCATCATTATAACTAAGTTTGCCGATGACACAACAGTGGTAGGCCTGATCAACGACAACGATGGGACAGCCTATAGGGAGGAGGTCAGAGACCAGGTCGCGTGGTGACAGGACAACAACCTCTCCCTCAACGTGATCAAGACAAAGGAGATGATTGTGGACTACAGGAAAAGGAGGACCGAGAACGCCCCCATTCTCATCGACAGGTCTGTAGTGGAGCAGGTTGAGAGCTTCAAGTTCCCTGGTGTCCACATCAACAACAAACTATCATGCTCCTAACACACCATGACAATTGTGAAGAGGGCACGACAAAACCTATTCTCCTTCAGGAGACTGAAAAGATTTGGCATGGGTCCTCAGATCCACAAAAGGTTCTACAGCTACACCATCGAGAGCATCCTGACGGGTTGCATCACTGCCTGGTATGGCAACTGCTCGGCCCCCCGACCGCAAGGCACTACACAGGGTACATCACTGGGGCCAAGCTTCCTGCCATCCAGGACCTCTATACCAGGCGGTGTCAGAGGAAGGCCCTAAACATTGTCAAAGACTTCAGCCACCCAAGTCATAGACTGTTCTCTCTGCTACCGCACGGCAAGCGGTACCGGAGCACCAAGTCTAGGTCCAAAAGACTTCTTAATTCTACCCCCCAAGTCATAAGACTCCTGAACAGCTGTTCAAATGGCTACCCAGACTATTTGCATCCCCCCCCTTTATTTTACGCTGCTGCTACTCTCTGTTTATTATCTATGCATAGTCACTTTAACTCTACATACATTGTACACATTACCTCAATTTGTATATGCATTTCTACATTTATAGTTTGTTTACGTTTTTAAGTCATTGCAATTTGGAGCAATTTACATTTTTAAATATTGTCCCATGTACAGTGTGTAATTTAGTGACGGTCCCTAACTAGCCCCAAAGGGATATGGCATGTCAAAATTTACCAAGGTGTTAAGATCATGTGAATTGATGATTACTTGTGTGCTGCCAGCTGTGGGCATATGGGCAGGAATATATACCAAGACAACCCGTGGATAACGGTTAGGGTACCCCTCATTCCACCCGTGGATAACGGTTAGGGTACCCCTCATTCCACCCGTGGATAACGGTTAGGGTACCCCTCATTCCACCCGTGGATAACGGTTAGGGTACCCCTTCATTCCACCCGTGGATAACGGTTAGGGTACCCTTCATTCCACCCGTGGATAACGGTTAGGGTACCCCTTCATTCCACCCGTGGATAACGGTTAGGGTACCCCTCATTCCACCCGTGGATAACTGTTAGGGTACCCCTCATTCCACCCGTGGATAACGGTTAGGGTACCCCTTCATTCCACCCGTGGATAACGGTTAGGGTACCCCTCATTCCACCCGTGGATAACTGTTAGGGTACCCCTTCATTCCACCCGTGGATAACGGTTAGGGTACCCCTCATTCCACCCGTGGATAACTGTTAGGGTACCCCTTCATTCCACCCGTGGATAACGGTTAGGGTACCCTTCATTCCACCCGTGGATAACTGTTAGGGTACCCCTCATTCCACCCGTGGATAACTGTTAGGGTACCCCTCATTCCACCCGTGGATAACTGTTAGGGTACCCCTCATTCCACCCGTGGATAACTGTTAGGGTACCCCTTCATTCCACCCGTGGATAACTGTTAGGGTACCCTGACTTTTTGACCAGAATGATCCTATTTAAACTTTGTAGTTAATTTTGACACTAGAATAAATGTTTCTGACTCATGTTGATGCCACACAGGCTGTTTTCAAAAGGAGAAGTTTCTTTTTATGGGGAGCCGCTCTGGGATCGGCGTCCCGTCAACGGGACAGTTGTAAATCATGCAGCACCTTGTGTCACGATCACAGATTTTTAGAGAAACAACAAATGTCGGTACATATAAGTGTCTTATATCGGCCGAAAGCTTAAATTCCTGTTAATATAACTCCACTGTCCAATTTACAGTAGCTATTACTGCGAGAAAAATGCCAGTTACTACAACATAATTAGAGAGAGAGAGAGAGAGAGAGAGAGAGAGAGAGAGAGAGAGAGAGAGAGAGAGAGAGAGAGAGAGAGAGAGAGAGAGAGAGAGAGAGAGAGAGAGAGAGAGAGAGAGAGAGAGAGAGAGAGAGAGAGAGAGAGAGAGAGAGAGAGAGAGAGAGAGAGAGAGAGAGAGAGAGAGAGAGAGAGAGAGAGAGAGAGAGAGACTGGTTACTACGACATGATAACATAGGACTATAGTGGTCAACATAACAATAACATAGGACATTAGCTATTGTGGTGAATGTAAACAATAGTTTTGTAAATTAAATCCACTCTGTCTCTCCCTTTGTTATTAAAGTTTTGTTGAAAAACCAAACTGTTAGGTCCTGTGTGTAATCGGGCTTGCTCCTGGCTAGAGTTGGCATATCTTTATGTACTCCTCCATTTTGAAAGTATTCTGATGGCTGATGGGAAACATGAGTTGTGTTGTAAAGTCCGACTTGAGAATGCTTTGAAATGACAGGCTCCCTAACCCTGCCTCTGACATTCTTAGCTCCTGATTGGCTGTTTAAACAGAGTCCTGTAGTTTTTATGATAAGGGTTGGACTTCTCTAGGTTCAACACGCTGAGTTCTCTAAGCAACACGCCGAGTTCTCTAAGCAACACGCCGAGTTCTCTAAGCAACACGCCGAGTTCTCTAAGCAACACGCCGAGTTCCCTAAGCAACACGCCGAGTTCCCTAAGCAACACGCCGAGTTCCCTAAGCAACACGCCGAGTTCCCTAAGCAACACGCCGAGTTCTCTAAGCAACACGCCGAGTTCTCTAAGCAACACGCCGAGTTCTCTAAGCAACACGCCGAGTTCTCAGAGCAACACGCTGAGTTCTCAGAGCAACACGCCGAGTTCTCTAAGCAACACGCCGAGTTCTCTATAGCAACACGCCGAGTTCTCTAAGCAACACGCCGAGTTCTCTATAGCAACACGCCGAGTTCTCTAAGCAACACGCCGAGTTCTCTATAGCAACACGCCGAGTTCTCTAAG
>NC_059442.1:172173408-172203408 GCF_905237065.1 Salmo salar | reverse complement strand
TTCATAAATGACCAGCATGGTCAGATAATAATAATCATAGTAGTTGTCGAGGGTGCAACAAGCACGTCCGGTGAACAGGTCAGGGTTCCATAGCCGCAGGCAGAACAGTTGAAACTGGAGCAGCAGCACGGCCAGGTGGACTGGGGACAGCAAGGAGTCATCATGCCAGGTAGTCCTGAGGCATGGTCCTAGGGCTCAGGTCCTCCGAGAGAAAGACAGAAAGAGAGAAAGAGAGAATTAGAGAGAGCATATTTAAATTCACACAGGACACCGGATAAGACAAGATAAATACTCCAGATGTAACAGACTGACCATAGCCCCCCGACACATAAACTACTGCAGCATAAATACTGGAGGCTGAGACAGGAGGGATCAGAAGTCACTGTGGCCCCATCCAATGATACCCCCGGACAGGGCCAAACAGGCAGGATATAACCCCACCCACTTTGCCAAAGCACAGCCCCCACACCACTAGAGGGATGTCTCCAACCACCAACTTACCGTCCTAAGACAAGGCCGAGTATAGCCCACAACAATCTCCACCATGGCACAACCCAAGGGGGGGCGCCAACCCAGACAGGAAGACCACGTCAGTGACTCAACCCACTCAAGTGACGCACCCCTCCCATGGATGGCATGGAAGAGCACCAGTAAGCCAGTGACTCAGCCCCTGTAATAGGGTTAGAGGCAGAGAATCACAGTGGAAAGAGGGGAACCGGCAAGGCAGAGACAGCAAGGGCGGTTCATTGCTCCAGCCTTTCCGTTCACCTTCACACTCCTGGACCAGACTATACTTAATCATAGGACCTACTGAAGAGATAAGTCTTCAGTAAAGACTTAAAGGTTGAGACTGAGACTGCGTCTCTCACATTGGTAGGCAGACCATTCCATAAAAATGGAGCTCTATAGGAGAAAGCCCTACCTCCAGCCGTTTGCTTAGAAATTCTAGGGACAATTAGGAGGCCTGCGTCTTGTGACCGTAGCGTACGTGTAGGTATGTACGGCAGGACCAAATCGGAAAGATAGGTAGGAGCAAGCCCATGTAATGCTTTGTAGGTTAGCAGTAAAACCTTGAAATCAGCCCTTGCCTTAACAGGAAGCCAGTGTAGGGAGGCTAGCACTGGAGTAATATGATCAAATTTTTTGGTTCTAGTCAGGATTCTAGCAGCCGTATTTAGCACTAACTGAAGTTTGTTTAGTGCTTTATCCGGGTAGCCGGAAAGTAGAGCATTGCAGTAGTCCAGCCTAGAAGTAACAAAAGAATGGATTAATTTTTCTGCGTCATTTTTGGACAGAAAGTTTCTGATTTTTGCAATGTTACGTAGATGGAAAAAAGCTGTCCTTGAAACAGTCTTGATATGTTCTTCAAAAGAGAGATCAGGGTCCAGAGTAACGCCGAGGTCCTTCACAGTTTTATTTGAGACGACTGTACAACCATCCAGATTAATTGTCAGATACAACAGAAGATCTCTTTGTTTCTTGGGACCTAGAACAAGCATCTCTGTTTTGTCCGAGTTTAAAAGTAGAAAGTTTGCAGCCATCCACTTCTTTATGTCTGAAACACAGGCTTCTAGCGAGGGCAATTTTGGGGCTTCACCATGTTTCATTGAAATGTACAGCTGTGTGTCGTCCGCATAGCAGTGAAATTTAACATTATGTTTTCGAATGACATCCCCAAATATATATAGTGAAAACAATAGTGGTCCTAAAACGGAACCTTGAGGAACACCGAAATGTACAATTGATTTGTCAGAGGACAAACCATTCACAGAGACAAACTGATATCTTTCCGACAGATAAGATCTAAACCAGGCCAGAACTTGTCCATGTAGACCAATTTGGGTTTCCAATCTCTCCAAAAGAATGTGGTGATCGATGGTATCAAAAGCGGCACTAAGATCTAGGAGCACGAGGACAGATGCAGAGCCTCGGTCTGACGTCACTAAAAGGTCATTTACCACCTTCACAAGTGCAGTCTCAGTGCTATGATGGGGTCTAAAACCAGACTGAAGCGTTTCGTATACATTGTTTGTCTTCAGGAAGGCAGTGAGTTGCTGTGCAACAGCTTTTTCTAAAATCGATCATTACAAAAGACGTGTAAAACTACAAAAAATATCCTGTAATACCAGAGACTCAGTTCAACTTTATTTATTTGTATTTATTTATTTAAGGGAAATGAATGAATGAAAGATCAACCAGGTACTGCCTAGTGCCCTGAAGCCCTGTCTCTACTCCCTGTTCACTGACTTGTTGTTTGTTGTCTGCGTTACCAGGTGTTGGAGGCCACCCGCGTCACCCGCAGGAAAAGCAACATGGCGCTGAGGTGGGAGGCGGGGATTTACACTAACGAGGATGGAGAAGAAGAGGAGGAAGAGGAGGAGGAAGAGTAGTCTGTGAATATCAGGGATGGAGGGAGGAGGGGCATAGCAGCAACACAACTACACAGTATTTATTTTACTAAGTATTCTGATCACATGATCTGTCACATGATCTACTGGATGGACCAACCTGGAGCATCAGCCAGCCCTGACGACACTGAAACAGAGAGACCCATGGGATACGGCTGGTTGCCAAAGCGAACGGACAAGTAACCGTGACGACGACAACAGTGTGTTCGGGCAGGTCGTTTTCCAAGGTTCCATTTTGGAATGTTTTGACTTTCTCCAGATAAAAGGAGTGTAAAGGTCAACAAGGATAACAACGATGATCTGCTGTATTGAAGTGGATATTATTGGAGGGTTGATTTGACACAGAGACGTACGCTTGCCAAGTCATCCTTAAATATTAGAGTGGAGTCAGGGAGGATGTCAGACTGAATTGAATCACTGGGGAAAAAAGACTGCATTCCCTACATAGTGCACTAGTTTTAAACAGAGTAGTGAACTAGATAGGGAATAGGGGGACACTTTCTATTGAAGCCCCAGGTTTGACCTTTCTCCAGATTACAGTACAACAGAAAACGATGTTACTGGGACTTGATCCTTGTTGGCGACTGCATGACGATATTTAACCTCATATAATACCAGCATTTCTCTAAAAGCTAAGACAGTGGCGTATAAAAATAGATATTGCTATCACTCTTCATCTTCAGTGATTTAAATGAGTTGATATTTATAAAGCAATAACAATGGAAGTCTTTTCCTCTTTCCTGACGATAATGATGTACTGTAGCCTTGAACCATTCATATGAGCTAGTCTGAAAAGCAGTGCATTCGGCTGTATTTAGACCCCGGGACTTTTTCCACATTTTGTTGCCTTATTATAAAATCCAATACATTTTCTTCCCTTCATTAATCTCCACACTATCCACACCCAATAATGACAAAGCAAAAACTTTTTAAAAATATGTTTTATTTTTCAGCAAATGTATTAAAAATAAAAACTGAAATATCACATTTACATAAGTATTCAGACCCTTTACTCAGTACTTTGTTGAAGCACCTTTGGCAGCGATTACAGTCTTGAGTCTTCTTGGGTATGATGCTACAAGCTTGGCACACCTGTATTTGGGGAGTTTCTCCCATTCTTCTCTGCAGATCCTCTCAAGCTCTGTCAGGTTGGATGGGGAGTGTCGCTGCACAGCTATTTTCAGGTCTCTCCAGAGATGTTCGATCAGGTTCAAGTCCGGGCTCATGTTAGGCCACTCAAGGACATTCAAAGACTTGTCCCGAAGCCACTCCTGCATTGTCTTGGCTGTGTGCTTAGGGTTGTTGTCCTGTTGGAAGGTGAACCTTCGCCCCAGTCTGAGGTCCTGAGTGCTCTTGAGTAGGTTTTCATCAAGGATCTCTCTGTACTTTGCTCCGTTCATCTTTCCCTCGATCCTGACTAATCTCCTAGTCCCTGCCGCTGAAAAACATCCCCACAGCATGATGCTGCCACCACCATGCTTCACCGTAGGGATGGTGCTAGGTTTCCTCCAGATGTGACGCTTGGCATTCAAGCCAAAAAGTTCAATTTTGGTTTCATCAGATTAGATAATCTTGTTTCTCATGGTCTGAGAGTCTTTAGGTGCCTTTTGGCAAACTCCAAGCGGGCTGTCATATGCCTTTTACTGAGGAGTGGCTTCCGTCTGGCCACTCTACCATAAAAGCCTGATTGGTGGAGTGCTGCAGAGATGGTTGTCCTTCTGGAAGGTTCTCCCATCTTCACAGAGGAACTCTGGAGTCTGTCAGAGTGACCATCAGGTTCTTGGTCACCTCCCTGACCAAGGCCCTTCTCCCTCGATTGTTCAGTTTGGCCGGACGGCCAGTTCTAGGAAGAGTCTTGGTGGTTCCAAACTTCTTCCATTTAAGAATGATGGAGGCCACTGTGTTCTTGGGGACCTTCAATGCTCCAGACACTTTTTGGTATCATTCCCCAGATCTGTGCCTCGACACAATCCTGTCTCGGAGCGCTATGGATAATTCCTTCAACCTCATGACTTGGTTTTTGCTCTGACATGCACTGTCAACTGTGGGACCTTATATAGACAGGTGTGTGCCTTTACAAATCATGTCCAATTAATTGAATTTACCACAGGTGGACTCCAATCAAGTTGTAGAAACATCTCAAGGATGATCAATGGAAACAGGATGCACCTGAGCTCAATTTAGAGTCTCATAGCAAAGGGTCTGAATACTGATGTAAATAAGGCATTTCTGTTTTTTTTATATTTAATATATTTACAACAAAAAAATGAAAATAAAATACATAAATATCTAATTTACATAATTATTCACAACCCTGAGGCAATACTTTGTGGAAGTAAATTTGGCAGTGATTACAGCTGTGACTCTTTCTGTGTAAGTCTCTTCGCCCATTATTCTTTTTTAAATTCTTCAAGCTCTGTCAAGTTGATTGTTGATCATTGCTCTCCCAGTGTCTGCTGGAAAGCAAAATGAATCAGGTTTTCCTCTAGGATTTTGCCTGTGCTTTTTTTTCTACAAAAAAACTCCTTAGTCCTTGCCAATGACAAGCATACCCATAACATGATGCAGCCACCATTGTGCTTGAAGATATGAAAAGTGATGTGTTGGATTTGCCCCAAACATAACGCTTTGTATTCAGAACAGAAAGTTCATTTCTTTGCCACATTTTTGCCAGTTTTACTTAAGTGCCTTGTTGCAAACAGGATGCACGTTTTGAAATATTTTCATTCGGTACTAGCTTCCTTCTTTTCACTCTGTCATTTAGGTTAGTATTGTGGAGTAGCTACAATATTGTTGATCCATCCTCAGTTTTCTCCTATCACAGCCATTAAACTCTGTAACTGTTTTAGAGTCACCATTGGCCTCATGGTGAAATCCCTGAGCTGTTTCCTTCCTCTCCAGCAACTGAGTTAGGAAGGACGCATGCATCTTTGTAGTGACTGGGTGTATTGATACACCATCCGAAGCCTAATTAATAACTTCACAATGCTTTTTTATTACATTTTTTTACACATCTAACAATAGGGGCCCTTCTTATTGAGGCATTGAATCACCTCCCTGGTCTTTGTGGTTGAATCTGTGCCTGAAATTCACTACTCGATTAAGGGTCCTTACAGATAATTGTATGTGTTGGGTACAGAGATGGGGTAGTTATTAAGAAATCATGTTAATCAGTATTATTTGAACACTGAACTTATTACACAATTTGTTAAGCACATTTTTACTCCTGAACATATTCAGGCTTACCATAACAAAGGGGTTGAATAGATATTTACTCAAGACATTTCATATTTCATTCATTTAAAAAATGTTCTACAAACATAATTCATGTATTGCGTGTAGGCCAGTGACAGGCCAGTGACACAACATCTCAATCCATTTTAAATTCAGTCTGTAACAACAACAAAATGTGGAAAAAGTCAAGGTGTGTAAATACTTTCTGAAGGCAGTGTACAATACAACAATAGAAATAGAATGAACTACTATGGGGACACTCAAAATGGCCGCCCATTATGGCATCATTCTAATTCTATGGATGCGACACAATACATGTCGGGGGAGATTTATTTCTAGAATAACACTGTTCAAAGCAGTAATCATTCTACTGGTTTCCAAACTGTCTGTGTGTCGTAGTATTTCAATGTCAGATATTTTTTATTTTTTATTTTTTTAATCCTCTGATCATTTATTTTGTACTTATATTGGCATTGCTTGTTTAATTGCTCTTTTCTCTGATGTAAGCAGTTTTGAAGTTTAAAATAATGAAATAGGATGGGTGTGTATTTGATCTCTCTAGAAGAAATGTTCTTATGTTTGCTTCTGGTGTGCTGGGGAATATTGCAATAATATCTCTGCAAATTGTTTAAGTCTTGACCTCGCCTCTAGACCTAACCTCTAGACCTCGCCAGCTAAGGGAAAGAATTATGAGAGTTATGTTGTTTTTTTAAAATATTTTTTTATGCTTTTTGGAGATAACACCATTATGATACAAAACAATGTATTGGAGGTGTTAGATTGGGTCAAGGACCACACACTTTCAAAGCACTACAATCTATTGACGTCAAAAGAGATATTTTGCATGATAAAAATATAACACGTTTTTTTTAATATCCAATATTATATCTTTTAAGGGGGACATCTTTTTCATTACACATTTAAGTATTTTTCTAAACGTGGAGACATCCAATAGCTCTATGTCCAGCTCTATGTCCAGTTCTATGTACAGCTCTATGTCCAGTTCTATGTCCAGCTCTATGTCCAGCTCTATGTCCAGCTCTATGTCCAGCTCTATGTTATAAGTCAAGCTCTACTGTAGGTCTAGTTCTTTCATAGCAAATTTATAACAAGACATAGAAGTATTAACTTCTCTAAATGGACTGGATGAACAGCACTAAAACCAGAGATGATAAAACAATGGATCGGATAACAATCATGCTGTTATTGACCGACAGACACTACTACAACAAAAGGAACATGTTTTTTTTTTTTTCCTTAGTGGATGTTGTTCTCCTAAATGAGGGCCCTACCAGTTCTACCGTCCCACAAACCAGGATCTGAGAACTGTTTAGAGAAGTAGGCCATGTACTGTGGCCCTCCAAGCCCACAGAACGTTCTAGGCATGCTCCAAGTCCGTTCATCTCCCTGACAAAGCACAGGGTCCGCGATCCAAATGACTCCCTATTCCCTAGATAGTGCTCAGGCCCTGGTCAAAGGAAGTGCACTATACAGAGAATAGGGTGTCATTTGGAATGTATCCACAATCAAGAAAATTATTTTTGTGTTTCTTATTGTTTTCTAGAAAATTGAAGTTTTTTTTTTTTTTACATTGAAAAGTATCACTATTGTGTTTCATGGGATATCACTATTGTGTTTCATGGGTATTGTGTTTCATGGGTATTGTGTTTCATGAGATATCACTATTGTTTTTCATGGGTATTGTGTTTCATGGGATATCACTATTGTTTTTCATGGGTATTGTGTTTCATGGGATAACACTATTGTTTATCATGCTTTGATTGGATGTTTCTGCTTAAGTCTGACGACACATGGGTGTCTCTCTGATTCTAATGTGAATGTGGAGACAGTGTTAACTGAGTGACAGTGTTAACTGACAGTATTCTGCTTGCCTTGGTGGAGAGTGAGAGAGGGAAGAGAGCGAGAGAAGGGTGAGAGAGAGAGGAGGGGAGAGAGAGAGGGAAGAGAGTGAGAGAAGGGTGAGAGAGAGAGAGGAGGGGAGAGTGAGAGAGGGAAGAGAGCGAGAGAAGGGTGAGAGAGAGAGGAGGGGAGAGAGAGAGGGAAGAGAGTGAGAGAAGGGTGAGAGAGAGAGAGGAGGGGAGAGTGAGAGAGGGAAGAGAGCGAGAGAAGGGTGAGAGAGAGAGGAGGGGAGAGTGAGAGAGGGAAGAGCGAGAGAGAGAGGAGGGGAGAGTGAGAGAGGGAAGAGAGCGAGAGAAGGGTGAGAGAGAGAGGAGGGGAGAGTGAGAGAGGGAAGAGAGCGAGAGAAGGGTGAGAGAGAGAGAGGAGAGGGAAAGAGCATTAATAGATTGACTTAAACTTCCTAAGATTGTCAGGGAAATTGAACTGAGATTGACCCGTGAACGAGGAAGTGGAACATAGTACAGTACATAATCACGCTAATCAGTGATTGGCTGATGATAGGCAGAGGGCAGTTATTACTGAAAGGCAGTGTTGATAGTTTGACATGATGAACAGGCAGACATGGTTTTTCTATCTGAAAATAATAAATTTTAACTCACAAAAGTAGAGTTTGTTTTTAATCGCCTGGTAGCTTTGATGTGTATGGGAGACTTTTTTATGATGAGAGACTTTTTTTTTTTTGCAGTGGAAAATACACTAAAGGAAAATAGTTATCCTGAGGCCTGTATTTAAATGCCGTGTACAGTCATCTAAACAAGCTGTGTGTGTGTGTGTGTGTGTGTGTGTGTGTGTGTGTGTGCATTTGTAAGAGCGTTTGAGTGCACGTGCGTGAGTTCGAGCACGTGTGTGTGTGTGTGTGTGTGTGTGTGTGTGTGTGTGTGTGTGTGTGTGTGTGTGTGTGTGTGTGTGTGTGTGTGTGCGTTTGTAAGAGCGTTTGAGTGCACGTGCGTGAGTTCGAGCACGTGTGTGTGTGTGTGTGTGTGTGTGTGTGTGTGAGACGGTTCTCAGGATGGTAATAAATCCACAACAGATAAATATGCAAAGTCAAGGTTATCAACAGGAGTGTCTGCTTTCCTAGCTTCACATCACAATGCTAGTTGATTAGCGTAAGGCTAAATGTATACTGTGTCTGCTATTGCCATATATGTCTTTAAAATGTACAGGTTTCTCTTAATATGACAATGCTTCTTGGGCGTATGATACAGAAATAGCACAAATCCTATAATTACATCAAGCTGAATTTGGTCTCGTAAACTTGAAAAGAAAGTAGTAATTTCTTGAATTAGTAAATGAGTAATCATATTTTATATTTGGTGGGATAATGCAGTTTGCCATGAGTGAATATTAAACCATTTAAGGGTTAGGGTCAGGACACAAATGAGGAAGTAGCAGACGAGCAATAACACACTATACAGTAATAACACACTATACAAGTGTTAAAATATTGGTGTTGTGGTTAAAAGGGTTATGAATGTTATATCTGAGTGTTGATTCTAGTGGGGTTAACACCAGTGGTATATCTGAGTGTTGATTCTAGTGGATTTAACACCAGTGGTATATCTGAGTGTTGATTCTAGTGGGGTTAACACCAGTGGTATATCTGAGTGTTGATTCTAGTGGGGTTAAAACCAGTGGTATATCTGAGTGTTGATTCTAGTGGGGTTAACACCAGTGTTATATTTGAGTGTTGATTCTAGTGACGTTAACACCAGTGGTATATCTGAGTGTTGATTCTAGTGGATTTAACACCAGTGGTATATCTGAGTGTTGATTCTAGTGGGGTTAACACCAGTGGTATATCTGAGTGTTGATTCTAGTGGATTTAACATCAGTGGTATATCTGAGTGTTGATTCTAGTGGGGTTAACACCAGTGGTATATCTGAGTGTTGATTCTAGTGGGGTTAACACCAGTGTTATATTTGAGTGTTGATTCTAGTGACGTTAACACCAGTGGTATATCTGAGTGTTGATTCTAGTGGATTTAACACCAGTGGTATATCTGAGTGTTGATTAAGATGGCTTTATTTATCGTTATAACCGCAAAAGGCGTTGCTATACTATTTTACCGTATATACCACCATCCAAAGTGGAGAGGCCCATGGTTGAGGCTCTGTAGGTTACATCGTGGAGTAGACCCTACTGGGAGGGGGAATAGGTTACCCAGTGGAATAGACCCTACTGGGAGGGGGAATAGGTTACCCAGTGGAGTAGACCCTACTGGGAGGGGGAATAGGTTACCCAGTGGAGTAGACCCTACTGGGAGGGGGAATAGGAGGGGGAATAGGTTACCCAGTGGAATAGACCCTACTGGGAGGGGGAATAGGTTACCCAGTGGAATAGACCCTACTGGGAGGGGGAATAGGTTACCCAGTGGAGTAGACCCTACTGGGAGGGGGAATAGGAGGAGGAATAGGTTACCCAGTGGAATAGACCCTACTGGGAGGGGGGAATAGGTTACCCAGTGGAGTAGACCCTACTGGGAGGGGGAATAGGAGGGGGAATAGGTTACCCAGTGGAATAGACCCTACTGGGAGGGGGAATAGGTTACCCAGTGGAGTAGACCCTACTGAGAGGGGGAATAGGAGGGGGAATAGGTTACCCAGTGGAGTAGACCCTACTGGGAGGGGGAATAGGAGGGGGAATAGGTTACCCAGTGGAGTAGACCCTACTGGGAGGGGGAATAGGAGGGGGAATAGGTTATACTGTGGAGTAGACCCTACTGAGAGGGGGAATAGGAGGGGGAATAGGTTACCCAGTGGAATAGACCCTACTGAGAGGGGGGAATAGGAGGGGGAATAGGTTATACTGTGGAGTAGACCCTACTGGGAGGGGGAATAGGAGGGGGAATAGGTTATCCAGTGGAGTAGACCCTACTGGTAGGGGGAATAGGAGGGGAAATAGGTTATACTGTGGAGTAGACCCTACTGGGAGGGGGAATAGGAGGGGGAATAGGTTACCCAGTGGAATAGACCCTACTGGGAGGGGGAATAGGAGGGGGAATAGGTTATACTGTAGAATAGACCCTACTGGGAGGGGGAATAGGAGGGGGAATAGGTTACCCAGTGGAATAGACCCTACTGAGAGGGGGAATAGGAGGGGGAATAGGTTACCCAGTGGAGTAGACCCTACTGGGAGGGGGAATAGGTTACCCAGTGGAATAGACCCTACTGGGAGGGGGAATAGGTTACCCAGTGGAGTAGACCCTACTGAGAGGGGGAATAGGAGGGGGAATAGGTTACCCAGTGGAGTAGACCCTACTGGGAGGGGGAATAGGAGGGGGAATAGGTTATACTGTGGAATAGACCCTACTGGGAGGGGGAATAGGAGGGGGAATAGGTTACCCAGTGGAATAGACCCTACTGGGAAGGGGAATAGGTTACCCAGTGGAGTAGACCCTACTGGGAGGGGGAATAGGAGGGGGAATAGGTTACCCAGTGGAATAGACCCTACTGGGAAGGGGAATAGGTTACCCAGTGGAGTAGACCCTACTGGGAGGGGGAATAGGAGGGGGAATAGGTTACCCAGTGGAATAGACCCTACTGGGAGGGGGGAATAGGTTACCCAGTGGAGTAGACCCTACTGGGAGGGGGGAATAGGTTACCCAGTGGAATAGACCCTACTGGGAGGGGGAATAGGTTACCCAGTGGAATAGACCCTACTGGGAGGGGGAATAGGAGGGGGAATAGGTTACCCAGTGGAATAGACCCTACTGAGAGGGGGGAATAGGAGGGGGAATAGGTTACCCAGTGGAATAGACCCTACTGAGAGGGGGAATAGGAGGGGGGAATAGGTTACCCAGTGGAATAGACCCTACTGGGAGGGGGAATAGGTTACCCAGTGGAGTAGACCCTACTGGGAGGGGGAATAGGAGGGGGAATAGGTTACCCAGTGGAATAGACCCTACTGAGAGGGGGAATAGGAGGGGGAATAGGTTACCCAGTGGAATAGACCCTACTGAGAGGGGGAATAGCTGATGTGATGAAGAAGCAATGTAAAGCCCTACCTATGTTTATATTTTAACCACTTGTATGTTCATATTCTGCTTCTGTTGGTTTATATAGTGGGCTACAGCTATATCATTATTTTCTCATTAAAAAGAAAATCTGTAATTTTGTGACTAATTCTCTATTATTATTGAATTGATTATGCAGCTGATCGGTTTCCCTGTTGGAGTCATTTTAGTCTTTCATGACCTAATAAAATATTGTCACTGTTAACACTCACACTGATTCACCTCACACACACACTGATTCACCTCACACACACACTGATTCACCTCCCACACACACTGATTCACCTCACACTCACACCGATTCACCTCCCACACACACTGATTCACCTCCCACACACTGATTCACCTCTCACACACACACTGATTCACCTCACACACACTGACTCACCTCACACACACACTGACTCACCTCACACACACACCGATTCACCTCTCACTCACACTGATTCACCTCCCACTCACACTGATTCACCTCACACTCACACTGATTCACCTCACACTCACACTGATTCACCTCCCACTCACACCGATTCACCTCACACACACACTGATTCACCTCCAACACACACTGATTCACCTCACACACACACTGATTCACCTCACACACACACCGATTCACCTCCCACACACACTGATTCACCTCCCACACACACTGATTCACCTCACACTCACACCGATTCACCTCCCACACACACTGATTCACCTCCCACACACTGATTCACCTCTCACACACACACTGATTCACCTCACACACACTGACTCACCTCCCACACACACTGATTCACCTCCCACACACACTGATTCACCTCACACTCACACCGATTCACCTCCCACACACACCGATTCACCTCTCACTCACACTGATTCACCTCCCACTCATTTTACATTTACATTTTAGTCATTTAGCAGACGCTCTTATCCAGAGCGACTTACAAATTGGTGCATTCACCTATAATATCCAGTGGAACAACCACTTTACAATAGTGCATCTAAATCTTTTAAGGGGGGGGTTAGAAGGATTACTTTATCCTATCCCAGGTATTCCTTGAAGAGGTGGGGTTTCAGGTGTCTCCGGAAGGTGGTGATTGACTCCGCTGTCCTGGCGTCGTGAGGGAGCTTGTTCCACCATTGGGGTGCCAGAGCAGCGAACAGTTTTGACTGGGCTGAGCGGGAACTGTGCTTCCTCAGAGGTAGGGAGGCGAGCAGGCCAGAGGTGGATGAACGGAGTGCCCTTGTTTGGGTGTAGGGCCTGATCAGAGCCTGAAGGTACGGAGGTGCCGTTCCCCTCACAGCTCCGTAGGCAAGCACCATGGTCTTGTAGCGGATGCGAGCTTCGACTGGAAGCCAGTGGAGAGAGCGGAGGAGCGGGGTGACGTGAGAGAACTTGGGAAGGTTGAACACCAGACGGGCTGCGGCGTTCTGGATGAGTTGTAGGGGTTTAATGGCACAGGCAGGGAGCCCAGCCAACAGCGAGTTGCAATAATCCAGACGGGAGATGACAAGTGCCTGGATTAGGACCTGCGCCGCTTCCTGTGTGAGGCAGGGTCGTACTCTGCGAATGTTGTAGAGCATGAACCTACAGGATCGGGTCACCGCCTTGATGTTGGTGGAGAACGACAGGGTGTTGTCCAGGGTCACGCCAAGGCTCTTAGCACTCTGGGAGGAGGACACAAGGGAGTTGTCAACCGTGATGGCGAGATCATGGAACGGGCAGTCCTTCCCCGGGAGGAAGAGCAGCTCCGTCTTGCCGAGGTTCAGCTTGAGGTGGTGATCCGTCATCCACACTGATATGTCTGCCAGACATGCAGAGATGCGATTCGCCACCTGGTTGTCAGAAGGGGGAAAGGAGAAGATTAATTGTGTGTCATCTGCATAACAATGATATGAGAGACCATGTGAGGATATGACAGAGCCAAGTGACTTGGTGTATAGCGAGAATAGGAGTGGGCCAAGAACAGAGCCCTGGGGGACACCAGTGGTGAGAGCACGTGGTGCGGAGACAGATTCTCGCCACGCCACCTGGTAGGAGCGACCTGTCAGGTAGGACGCAATCCAAGCGTGCGCGGTGCCGGAGATGCCCAGCTCGGAGAGGGTGAAGAGGAGGATCTGATGGTTCACGGTATCAAAGGCAGCAGATAGGTCTAGAAGGATGAGAGCAGAGGAGAGAGAGTTAGCTTTAGCAGTGCGGAGAGCCTCCGTGACACAGAGAAGAGCAGTCTCAGTTGAATGCCCAGTCTTGAAACCTGACTGATTAGGATCAAGAAGGTCATTCTGAGAGAGATAGCAAGAGAGCTGGCCAAGGACGGCGCGTTCAAGAGTTTTGGAGAGAAAGGAAAGAAGGGATACTGGTCTGTAGTTGTTGACATCGGAGGGATCGAGTGTAGGTTTTTTTCAGAAGGGGTGCAACTCTCGCTCTCTTGAAGACGGAAGGGACGTAGCCAGCGGTCAAGGATGCGTTGATGAGCGAGGTGAGGTAGGGGAGAAGGTCTCCGGAAATGGTCTGGAGAAGAGAGGAGGGGATAGGGTCAAGTGGGCAGGTTGTTGGGCGGCCGGCCGTCACAAGACGCGAGATTTCATCTGGAGAGAGAGGGGAGAAAGAGGTCAAAGCACAGGGTAGGGCAGTGTGAGCAGGACCAGCAGTGTCGTTTGACTTAGCAAACGAGGATCGGATGTCGTCAACCTTCTTTTCAAAATGGTTGACGAAGTGATCCGCAGAGATGGAGGAGGGGGGAGGGGGAGGAGGATTCAGGAGGGAGGAGAAGGTAGCAAAGAGCTTCCTAGGGTTAGAGGCAGATGCTTGGAGTTTAGAGTGGTAGAAAGTGGCTTTAGCAGCAGAGACAGAAGAGGAAAATGTAGAGAGGAGGGAGTGAAAGGATGCCAGGTCCGCAGGGGAGGCGAGTTTTCCTCCATTTCCGCTCGGCTGCCCGGAGCCCTGTTCTGTGAGCTCGCAGTGAGTCGTCGAGCCACGGAGCAGGAGGGGAGGACCGAGCCGGCCTGGAGGATAGGGGACAGAGGAAATCAAAGGATGCAGAGAGGGAGGAGAGGAGGGTTGAGGAGGCAGAATCAGGAGATAGGTTTGAGCAGAGGGAAGAGATGATAGGATGGAAGAGGAGAGAGTAGCGGGAGAGAGAGAGGCGAAGGTTGGGACGGCGCAATACCATCCGAGTAGGGGGAGAGTGAGAAGTGTTGGATGAGAGCGAGAGGGAAAAGGATACAAGGTAGTGGTCGGAGACTTGGAGGGGAGTTGCAATGAGATTAGTGGAAGAACAGCATCTAGTAAAGATGAGGTCAAGCGTATTGCCTGCCTTGTGAGTAGGGGGGAAGGTGAGAGGGTGAGGTCGAAAGAGGAGAGGAGTGGAAAGAAGGAGGCAGAGAGGAATGAGTCGAAGGTAGACGTGGGGAGGTTAAAGTCACCCAGAACTGTGAGAGGTGAGCCATCCTCAGGAAAGGAACTTCTCAAGGCGTCAAGCTCATTGATGAACTCTCCAAGGGAACCTGGAGGGCGATAAATGATAAGGATGTTAAGCTTGAAAGGGCTGGTAACTGTGACAGCATGGAATTCAAATGAGGAGATAGACAGATGGGTCAGAGGAGAAAGAGAGAATGTCCACTTGGGAGAGATGAGGATTCCAGTGCCACCACCCCGCTGGCTCGATGCTCTAGGGGTATGCGAGAACACGTAGTCAGACGAGGAGAGAGCAGTAGGAGTAGCAGTGTTATCTGTGGTGATCCATGTTTCCGTCAGCGCCAGGAAGTCTAGGGACTGGAGGGTAGCATAGGCTGAGATGAACTCAGCCTTGTTGGCCGCAGACCGGCAGTTCCAGAGGCTGCCGGAGACCTGGAACTCCACGTGGGTCGTGCGCGCTGGGACCACCAGGTTAGAGTGGCAGCGGCCACGCGGTGTGGAGCGTTTGTATGGCCTGTGCAGAGGAGAGAGAACAGGGATAGGCAGACACATAGTAGACAAGCTACAGAAGAGGCTACGCTAATGCAAATGAGATTGGAGTGACAAGTGGACTACACGTCTCGAATGTTCAGGAAGTTAAGCTTACGTTGCAAAAATGTTATTGACTAAAATGATACAGTACTGCTGGCTGGTGGAGTAGGCTAGCTAGCAGTGGCTGCGTTGTTGACTTTGAACGTGTAGCTGGCTAGGTAACCTCGGTAGTTTCAGTACTACACCTTGTCATGATACAAAGCAACTTTGTAGCTAGCTAGCTAACATAACACTAATCAAGACGTTCCTTGTAGTGTATTAAGTTTCAACAATGCTGCTCGTCGGTAATAGTTGGCTAGTTGGCTAGGTTAGGAAAAATGGCGTCGCGGGGGACGGAAATAGCTGGCTAGCTAACCTCGATGGCTGGCTAGCTAACAATTATCAATTAACAATTATCAAGCTATGACAAAGACAACTAGGTAGCTAGCTAGGTAACACTGCACTAGTCAAATCGTTCCGTTGTAAAGTATTAGTAACTACAGCGCTGCTAGTCGGTAACGGTTGGCTAGCTGGCAGTGGGTTAATGATGACTAGGTGTGTTGAGTAAGTCTGGCGCCGCGTCGCGGCTGGCTAGCACACCTCGATAATACTCAAACTCAAACTACACAATTATCTTAGATACAGAGACAGCAAAGACAACTATGTAGCTGGCTAACTAACACTAACGCCACACTAATCAAGTCGTTGCGTTGTAATGTAATAGTTTCTGCGGTGCTGCTAGTCGGTAGAAGTTGGCTAGCTAACAGTGATGACTAGCTAGCTAGCAGCTAGCAGTGTTGACTACGTTAGGAGGACGAAGATAGCTAGCCTCGATAATTACTCAGTTACTTTAAACTACACAATTATCTTTGATACAAAGACGGCTATGTAGCTAGCTAAGAAGAATTGCTCAGATGAAACAAATCAAGCCGTTGTAATGTAGCGAAGTGTAATATTACCTGTGGAGCGAAGCGTGGTGCGACTGCTCGCTCCAAACCGGAAGTCCTTGATGACACTGATTCACCTCACACTCACACTGATTCACCTCACACTCACACTGATTCACCTCCCACACACACTGATTCACCTCCCTCATACTGATTCACCTCACACACACACTGATTCACCTCCCACACACACACTGATTCACCTCCCACTCACACACTGATTCACCTCACACTGATTCACCTCTCACACTCACACCGATTCACCTCACACACACACTGATTCACCTCACACACACACACACACACACACACACACACACACACACACACTGATTCACCTCACACACACACTGATTCACCCCACACACACACTGATTCACCTCACACACACACTGATTCACCTCACACACACACTGATTCACCTCACACACACACACACACTGATTCACCTCACACACACACTGATTCACCCCACACACACACACTGATTCACCTCACACACACACTGATTCACCTCACACACACACTGATTCACCTCTCACACGCACTGATTCACCTCACACACACTGATTCACCTCACACACACACACTGATTCACCTCACACACACAATGATTCACCTCCCACACACACTGATTCACCTCCCACACACACTGATTCACCTCCCTCATACTGATTCACCTCCCACACACACTGATTCACCTCCCTCATACTGATTCACCTCACACACACAATGATTCACCTCCCTCATACTGATTCACCTCCCACTCACAATGATTTACCTCCCACTCACACTGATTCACCTCACACACACACTGATTCACCTCACACACACACTGATTCACCTCTCACTCACACTGATTCACCTCTCACTCACACTGATTCACCTCCCACACACACTGATTCACCTCACACACACACACTGATTCACCTCACACACACACTGATTCACCTCCCACACACACTGATTCACCTCCCACACACACTGATTCACCTCCCACACACACTGATTCACCTCCCACACACACTGATTCACCTCTCACACACAATGATTCACCTCACACACACTGATTCACCTCACACTCACACTGATTCACCTCACACTCACACTGATTCACCTCACACTCACACTGATTCACCTCACACTCACACTGATTCACCTCCCTCATACTGATTCACCTCACACACACACTGATTCACCTCCCACTCACACTGATTCACCTCTCACACTCACACCGATTCACCTCACACACACACTGATTCACCTCACACACAGACACACACACACACACACACACACACACACACACTGATTCACCTCACACACACACTGATTCACCCCACACACACACTGATTCACCTCACACACACACTGATTCACCTCACACACACACTGATTCACCTCACACACACACTGATTCACCTCTCACACACACTGATTCACCTCTCACACACACTGATTCACCTCTCACACACACTGATTCACCTCTCACACACACTGATTCACCTCACACACACACACTGATTCACCTCACACACACACTGATTCACCTCCCACTCACACTGATTCACCTCCCACTCACACTGATTCACCTCACACACACACACACTGATTCACCTCACACTCACACTGATTCACCTCTCACTCACACTGATTCACCTCACACTCACACTGATTCACCTCCCACACACACTGATTCACCTCTCACTCACACTGATTCACCTCTCACTCACACTGATTCACCTCCCACACACACACTGATTCACCTCACACACACACTGATTCACCTCCCACACACACTGATTCACCTCTCACTCACACTGATTCACCTCTCACTCACACTGATTCACCTCCCACACACACACTGATTCACCTCACACACACACTGATTCACCTCACACACACACTGATTCACCTTCCACTCACACTGATTCACCTCACACACACACTGATTCACCTCACACACACACTGATTCACCTCACACACACACACTGATTCACCTCACACACACACACACACACACACACACACACACACACACACACACACACACACACACACACACACACACACACACACACACACACACACACACCACACACACACAGCCACCACTTGTGTACCGGACACCTCCACAGCCTCCACTGGCGTACCGGACACCTCCACTGGCATACCGGACACCCCCACAGCCACCACTAGCGTACCGGACACCCCCACAGCCACTACTGGCGTACCGGACACCCCCACAGCCACCACTGGCGTACCGGACACCCCCACAGCCACCACTGGCGTACCGGACACCCCCACAGCCACCACTGGCGTACTGGACACCCCCACAGCCACCACAAGGTGGGGGGGCACATGAGCTCCTGTAGCCCCTGTCATCAATCTGTATTTTTTTTTTATGTAATAAATCATTTTGACATTAACCCACCAAAAACTCATTGATAAACCTTTTAAACGTCCATATGAACTAGGAAGCTAAGGGTTTTAACGTCCATATGAACTAGGAAGCTAAGGGTTTTAACGTCCATATGAACTAGGAAGCTAAGGGTTTTAATGTCCATATGAACTAGGAAGCTAAGGGTTTTAACGTCCATATGAACTAGGAAGCTAAGGGTTTTAACGTCCATATGAACTAGGAAGCTAAGGGTTTTAACGTCCATATGAACTAGGAAGCTAAGGGTTTTAACGTCCATATGAACTAGGAAGCTAAGGGTTTTAACGTCCATATGAACTAGGAAGCTAAGGGTTTTAACGTCCATATGAACTAGGAAGCTAAGGGTTTTAACGTCCATATGAACTAGGAAGCTAAGGGGTTTTAACGTCCATATGAACTAGGAAGCTAAGGGTTTTAACGTCCATATGAACTAGGAAGCTAAGGGTTTTAACGTCCATATGAACTAGGAAGCTAAGGGTTTTAACGTCCATATGAACTAGGAAGCTAAGGGTTTTAACGTCCATATGAACTAGGAAGCTAAGGGTTTTAACGTCCATATGAACTAGGAAGCTAAGGGTTTGTTTCTGGGGCTTCTGAAATGTGCCTACAAGTATTTGTATTAACTCATAGAAGGGTTAGGTTAGGCCCCTACCTCCCGTGGCTGTAACATTTTTTAATTGAGCCTCTCGTTCTCCATTATTGCCGGCCTCAACACATTATGGGAAATAGATTATCTGTACAGGAAGCTCTGAGGACAAGTCGTTTTGGACAACTGGACAGCAAATAAATTGGCAGATGCAAACAGATAATCATCTTGAGCAGACAACAGTTATTGAGGGGCTTGAACAACAAAAAAGGTGGTTTGTGATTTCGTTCATACTGGTGAATCGGCGTTTTATATGCGTGCTGCAATATCAACAGTATGTCTTAGTTTGCATCATTCAAGGACTAACTTTAAATTGTGTGCAGGCCGTGGTGAATCAAATCAAACTGATTTATAAAGCCCTTCTTACATCAGCTGATATCTCAAAGTGCTGTACAGAAACCCAGCCTAAAACCCCAAACAGCAAGCAATGCAGGTGTAGAAGCACGGTGGCTAGGAAAAACTCCCTAGAAAGGCCAGAACCTAGGAAGAAACCTAGAGAGGAACCAGGCAATGAGGGGTGGCCAGTCCTCTTCTGGCTGTGCTGGGTGGAGATTAGAAACCTAGAGAGGAACCAGGCAATGAGGGGTGGACCAGTCCTCTTCTGGCTGTGCCGGGTGGAGATTATAACAGAACATGGCCAAAATGTTCAAATGTTCATAGATGACCAGCAGGGTCAAATAATAATAATCACAGTGGTTGTAGAGGGTGCAACAGGTCAGCACCTCAAGAGTATAAAAAGGAGGACTTCAGGACACGAGGGGAGTCTCTCAAGTTGAATTTAATTTACTTTGAATATTGCAGCCCATTTGTGTAGAGGCTATTTGGCCTTTTTCATCGTAAAATGTGGAAACAACAGCCCAGACCCATCATAGTCTTCAGTTAGAGCAGGCCTCTACTAAAGCCTTGGGCTCACCGGACACGGACACTCACTCTGACCCAACCTAGCCATGGTAATGGTGGCTATCATTAAGTCTGAACAGACTGTGCTGGCTAAGGTGGAGTCACTATCCACTGACCTAGCTGCACAAATAGCCAGTCTCTCCACCGAGGTCAACACAAAGATCGACTCCATTAAAGAAGACTTGGCGAAACATGACACACGTCTGAAATGCGGCGCAAATACTTACTACGACAAAGTGGTGCCACTGGAAGTTATCCGGATATCATCAGATGTCGTCAAACTAACTTCCAACGTTGAGGACCGCCGGGCGGGGGGGGAACGGTCAGGGACTCGAGACCGTAGGCGGATCGCGGCCTACCCTGTTCATAGCTAAACCACGACGGCCAGAAGATTCGCATTTACCCGGTGGCAGTCAGGAAGAAGAGCTCGGCCTTCAATGAGGTGAGGGGGCTCCTACATCGCTGTCGAGGACACCAAGTTTGGTATTCTCTACCCAGCAATGCTGAAGATCACTACTCTGTGGACCCAACCAGGGCCAAAAGAATACATTGTCGCGCACCTACCTCCGCAGGAGGACAGGCGACATACGACTAACTAGCCATTGTAGGCTCATACTCTGCCCCTGACCCTACACTAGCCATACTAACGCGACTAAGGACCAACTAATTAGTGAACTCATCTCTACCCTGCTGCCAAAAAGGACAATTATTCTTACAGTAACAACGATGGAATGTATAGGGTGACATGTCCTCACAAGGACAATATAGTTTGAATAGTATTTTATTTACAGTACATGGTACAATTAGCATTTACCAACTAGCTGCGGCTGGACAGCTACTATCTTAAAAAAAATACATATCAACTCACATTGATGTCTTTTTACAGATCAACTGCAACCCTGACATGTCTCACTCTACTGTGTGGGAGTCGTTAAAAGCATATCTAAGGGGACAAATTATTTCATACACAGTTTATGACAACAAACAGCGCACCAAACGCTTATCGGAGCTATCTCAGCTCATTCTAGATGTGCCTTGTTACCTTCCCCAGTTTCTGTGTTGTTGTGGGTTTGATATGTGTGTCTATTTCAGGAAATGGCTTCTTGGATTCCTAAAGCAGCTGAATGGTCGGACCCATCGCTGATTGGAGCTCTGGCCTTAACTCATTCTAGATATGCCTCTTCTCTGACTCCTGAACTCTACAGAGAGAGACTGCAACTCCAATCGGAAATTGACAATCTTTCCACTAAACAAACAGATCAGCTTCTGTTTAAGTCGAGGTAGACATTTTATGGACACGGAGAGAAAGCTGGCAAGTTATTATGGGGCGGCAGGTAGCCTAGTGGTTAGAGTGTTGGTGTCACAGCTGTCGTCATGGAGAGAAGAAGACCAAGGTGCAGCGGAGTTAGTGTTCATGATTTAATTTAAAAATAGAACACTGGAACACTACAAAACAAGAAAACACCGACAGCTCAACAGTACTGACAGCATAACACACTGAACAGAAACAATTACCCACAACCCCAAGGAAAAACACACACTACTATATAGGACTCCCAATCAAAGGCAACTCAACACACCTGCCTTCAATTGGGAGTCCAACCCCAATTAACTAACACATAACACAAAACTCTGCCACGTCCTGACCAAAACTAATACAATTACGCCCTCTGCTGCTCAGGACGTGACCGCTGGACTTGTAACCGAAAGGTTGCAAGATTGAATCCCCGAGCTGACAATGTTAAAAATCTGTCGTTCTGCCCCTGAACAAGACAGTTAACCCTAGGCCGTTATTGAAAATAAGAATTTGTTCTTAACTGACTTGCCTGGTTAAATAAAGGTAAAATAAAAATATATATTTCACCAGCTTTGACAATCCACTGCTAGCAGCACCATACCTGAAATCTGTGTTGCAGCTGATTTAACTTCTACCAATCCCAAAGAAATCAACAATCAATTTAAGCAATTCTACTCTGCTCTTTACTCGTCAGAGGCTCTTCCTGACATCTCATATGCATGCACTTCTAGACAATCTGAACATCCCCTGTCTCAATTCAGATGAACAAACCAACATGGATGCTTCAATAAGTGATGATGAAGCTACTCGGGCAATCCAGTCCATGCAGAGGGGTAAAGCCCCTGGGCCTGATGGCTTCTCTATATAAAGTATTCTCCTTTAAACTATCCCCTATCCTCAGCTCAGTGTACAATGAAATATTTTCTAATCAGAAACTGCCCCAGATACTTACCCAGGCAACTATTTGCTTAAAAAGGACAAGAATCCTTTAGACTGTGGCTCATACCGCCCTATAAGCCTTTTGTGCTGCGATTATAAAATTCTCACTGAGGTCCTCTGGCGCCATTTCGACCACCTGTGGAGTCTATACCCTCTCTCTAACCCTGTGGAGTCTATACCCTCTCTCTAACCCTGTGGAGTCTCTACCCTCTCTCTAACCCTGTGGAGTCTATACCCTCTCTCTAACCCTGTGGAGTCTATACCCTCTCTCTAACCCTGTGGAGTCTCTACTCTCTAACCCTGTGGAGTCTCTACCCTCTCTCTAACCCTGTGGAGTCTCTACCCTCTCTAACCCTGTGGAGTCTCTACCCTCTCTCTAACCCTGTGGAGTCTATACCCTCTCTCTAACCCTGTGGAGTCTATACCCTCTCTCTAACCCTGTGGAGTCTATACCCTCTCTCTAACCCTGTGGAGTCTCTACCCTCTCTCTAACCCTGTGGAGTCTATACCCTCTCTCTAACCCTGTGGAGTCTATACCCTCTCTCTAACCCTGTGGAGTCTCTACTCTCTAACCCTGTGGAGTCTCTACCCTCTCTCTAACCCTGTGGAGTCTCTACCCTCTCTAACCCTGTGGAGTCTCTACCCTCTCTCTAACCCTGTGGAGTCTATACCCTCTCTCTAACCCTGTGGAGTCTATACCCCCTCTCTAACCCTGTGGAGTCTCTACCCTCTCTAACCCTGTGGAGTCTCTACCCTCTCTCTAACCCTGTGGAGTCTCTACCCTCTCTCTAACCCTGTGGAGTCTATACCCTCTCTCTAACCCTGTGGAGTCTCTACCCTCTCTCTAACCCTGTGGAGTCTATTCCCTCTCTCTAACCCTGTGGAGTCTCTACCCTCTCTCTAACCCTGTGGAGTCTATACCCTCTCTCTAACCCTGTGGAGTCTCTACCCTCTCTCTAACCCTGTGGAGTCCATACCCTCTCTCTAACCCTGTGGAATCTCTACCATCTCTCTAACCCTGTGGAGTCTATTCCCTCTCTCTAACCCTGTGGAGTCTATACCCTCTCTCTAACCCTGTGGAGTCTCTACCCTCTCTCTAACCCTGTGGAGTCTATTCCCTCTCTCTAACCCTGTGGAGTCTATACCCTCTCTCTAACCCTGTGGAGTCTCTACCCTCTCTCGAACCCTGTGGAGTCTCTACCCTCTCTCTAACCCTGTGGAGTCTCTACCCTCTCTCTAACCCTGTGGAGTCTCTACCCTCTCTCTAACCCTGTGGAGTCTATACCCTCTCTCTAACCCTGTGGAGTCTCTACCCTCTCTCTAACCCTGTGGAGTCTATACCCTCTCTCTAACCCTGTGGAGTCTCTACTCTCTAACCCTGTGGAGTCTATACCCTCTCTCTAACCCTGAGGAGTCTCTACCCTCTCTCTAACCCTGTGGAGTCTACACCCTCTCTCTAACCCTGTGGAGTCTACACCCTCTCTCTAACCCTGTGGAGTCTACACCCTCTCTCTAACCCTGTGGAGTCTACTCCCTCTCTCTAACCCTGTGGAGTCTCTACCCTCTCTCTAACCCTGTGGAGTCTACACCCTCTCTCTAACCCTGTGGAGTCTATACCCTCTCTCTAACCCTGTGGAGTCTATACCCTCTCTCTAACCCTGTGGAGTCTATACCCTCTCTCTAACCCTGTGGAGTCTCTACTCTCTAACCCTGTGGAGTCTCTACCCTCTCTCTAACCCTGTGGAGTCTCTACCCTCTCTCTAACCCTGTGGAGTCTATTCCCTCTCTCTAACCCTGTGGAGTCTCTACCCCCTCTCTAACCCTGTGGAGTCTCTACCCCCTCTCTAACCCTGTGGAGTCTATACCCTCTCTCTAACCCTGTGGAGTCTATACCCCCTCTCTAACCCTGTGGAGTCTCTACCCTCTCTAACCCTGTGGAGTCTCTACCCTCTCTCCAACCCTGTGGAGTCTCTACCCTCTCTCTAACCCTGTGGAGTCTATACCCTCTCTCTAACCCTGTGGAGTCTCTACCCTCTCTCTAACCCTGTGGAGTCTATTCCCTCTCTCTAACCCTGTGGAGTCTCTACCCTCTCTCTAACCCTGTGGAGTCTCTACCCTCTCTCTAACCCTATGGAGTCTCTACCCTCTCTTTAACCCTGTGGAGTCTATACCCTCTCTCTAACCCTGTGGAGTCTACACCCTCTCTCTAACCCTGTGGAGTCTACTCCCTCTCTCTAACCCTGTGGAGTCTATTCCCTCTCTCTAACCATGTGGAGTCTATACCCTCTCTCTAACCCTGTGGAGTCTCTACCCTCTCTCTAACCCTGTGGAGTCTCTACCCTCTCTCTAACCCTGTGGAGTCTCTACCCTCTCTCTAACCCTGTGGAGTCTATACCCTCTCTCTAACCCTGTGGAGTCTCTACCCTCTCTCTAACCCTGTGGAGTCTCTACCCTCTCTCTAACCCTGTGGAGTCTATACCCTCTCTCTAACCCTGTGGAGTCTCTACTCTCTAACCCTGTGGAGTCTATAACCTCTCTCTAACCCTGAGGAGTCTCTACCCTCTCTTTAACCCTGTGGAGTCTACACCCTCTCTCTAACCCTGTGGAGTCTACTCCCTCTCTCTAACCCTGTGGAGTCTCTACCCTCTCTCTAACCCTGTGGAGTCTACACCCTCTCTCTAACCCTGTGGAGTCTATACCCTCTCTCTAACCCTGTGGAGTCTATACCCTCTCTCTAACCCTGTGGAGTCTCTACCCTCTCTCTAACCCTATAGAGTCTCTACCCTCTCTCTAACCCTATAGAGTCTCTACCCTCTCTCTAACCCTGAGGAGTCTCTACCCTCTCTCTAACCCTGGGGAGTCTATACCCTCTCTCTAACCCTGTGGAGTCTCTACCCCTCTCTAACCCTGTGGAGTCTCTACACTCTCTAACCCTGTGGAGTCTATACCCTCTCTCTAACCCTGTGGAGTCTATACCCTCTCTCTAACCCTGTGGAGTCTCTACCCTCTCTCTAACCCTGTGGAGTCTCTACCCTCTCTCTAACCCTGTGGAATCCATACCCTCTCTCTAACCCTGTGGAGTCTCTACCCTCTCTCTAACCCTGTGGAGTCTCTACCCTCTCTCTAACCCTGTGGAGTCTCTACCCTCTCTCTAACCCTGTGGAGTCGCTACCCTCTCTCTAACCCTGTGGAGTCTCTACCATCTCTCTAACCCTGTGGAGTCTATACCCTCTCTCTAATCCTGTGGAGTCTATACCCTCTCTCTAATCCTGTGGAGTCTATACCCTCTCTCTAACCCTGTGGAGTCTATACCCTTTCTCTAACCCTGAGGAGTCTCTACCCCCTCTCTAACCCTGGGGAGTCTCTACCCTCTCTCTAACCCTGGGGAGTCTATTCCCTCTCTCTAACCCTGTGGAGTCTCTACCCCCTCTCTAACCCTGTGGAGTCTCTACCCTCTCTCTAACCCTGGGGAGTCTATTCCCTATCTCTTAGACATGCTACAAGGTATTGGGACATTCTCTGGTTATAGGTTAAACCTAACAAAATGCGTGCTCCTGCCAATGAATCAGTTAGCAGAAGGTATTGAGTATGACCATTTCCTGTTTTTTAGCATCAGATCTTTACTTATTTAGGGATGAAGGTCACACGCTCATTTTAAGGCTCTGTTTAAACATATCTTCCAAACACTCCTGGAGAGCAGTAAGCAGGATTTCATAAGGTGGTCGCCTCTTCCCATTTCATTAGCAGGTCGCATTAATTCTGTTAAGATGACTGTACTACCTAGATTTTTGTACTTTATTCCAAATGATTCCCATTTTACTGCCAAAGTTGATGTTCTAACAAATGGACGGCTACATTTCCAACTTCATTTGTAATAAAGTCAAATCCACGAATGAGAAAGGTATATCTAAAGACACCAAAGCCTGCAGGGTGGCTGTGTCTTCCCAATGTTAACACTACTACTGGTCAGCAAATATATCTACATATAAGTTAGGGTTATTGGGTTTCTACATTTGAAAACAAGGATTGGTCCAACTTGGGCCATCATGGACTTACAGTCAATCCATCCAACTTCTCCCGTCTCGCTCCTGTGATCCCCACTGCCTATGAACCTTGACACCCATGTTTTGAATCCCATTGTCAAGAACTCCATTAATTATAATCTGGTCCTGGGCCTCTCGAGGAGCTCAGTGGTCTAAGGTACTGCATCGCAGTGCTAGCTGTGCCACTAGAGATTCTGGGTTCAAGTCCAGGCTCTGTCGCAGCCGGCCGCGACCGGGAGACCCATTGGGCGGCGCACAATTGGCCCAGTGTCGTCTGGGTTAGGGGAGGGTTATGCCCACTGGAAGCCCGAGGTAAGGAGAGCAGTGACCTCAGGTCTCCCCACTGGAAGCCCGAGGTAAGGAGAGCAGTGACCTCAGGTCTCCCCACTGGAAGCCCGATGTAAGGAGAGCAGTGACTTCAGGTCTCCCCACTGGAAGCCCGAGGTAAGGAGAGCAGTGACCTCAGGTCTCCCCACTGGAAGCCCGAGGTAAGGAGAGCAGTGACCTCAGGTCTCCCCACTGGAAGCCCGAGGTAAGGAGAGCAGTGACCTCAGGTCTCCCCACTGGAAGCCCGAGGTAAGGGGAGCGGGGGAATCTATCAAATAGAACACCTCTTAACTTTGTACAGTACTAATGCAATTAGATATGTAATTTAGTTTGTGTGTTTCTTGTTTGAAGACCAATAGTGTAATAATCAGGTTCTCTTCTTTATAAGTGTGTTATTCTATTTGTGTGATGTAGGATTTGTGCAATTTAGATTTATTTGTGTGTTTTTTGTTAGTAATAGGGTAATAGTGTAATAATTAAATTCTCTTTTTTATTTTGTATTTATATAGTACAATTTGTTACTTATTTTTTTATATTTATGAGTCTTATTTTTGTATATATATTTATATAGTTTTAAATGTTATGATTATTTATTTGTGATGTTCCTAATGTCTGAATATAAATTACAGTTAGCGCAGAATGGTGCTTTTGGGGGGGGGGCTGATTTGTTCGCCCAGGGAGCAATACAGGCCAGAACCGCCACCGACCGTTATAGAGCAACTAATGTTGTGTAGTGGCTTTGCTGGCAAGCATCTAAAAAAAAAAAATGGGGGAGCTTGCCCCACCAAGATTTACATGCTAAAATCGCCACTGGATAAAACATAGCCTATATCAGCTCTATAAAGGCAATGTTCCCAGGGTGGCGCAGGGGACACACTCTTCACCCCGTCCCTCCCCACCCCTTGAAGAGGCTGCGTTCACGATAAACGCTGCATATCGGCTCAAAAATTACCTTTACATTTCTTGTGCGCAATCTGTAACTCTTCAGCGATACAGATTGAATACAGACCTACATTGGTGTACTGGTATCGAAATAAAGAAAAGTAAAGACAAAACCATTGAACCAAAGAGATTGTATTCATTAACGTGGAAATGTTACTCGTGCAGAATAAATATTGTCTCTGAGCAAACTAGTCAAATTACTTTTTTTATTTTTTATTTTTTTATACATACTGTATTGTGAAACCGTTTCTTTGTTTTTTATATACTGACAAAAACCAAATTGTGTATACTATGATTTTCCTTCTTTTGACAAAATGTTAGATTGTATTCCAAAAAGATTTTCATATTATCGCACTGCGTTGTATGAAATGCACCTAATTTAGTTTTTTTGTCTTGTATACTAATTCATATTTGATTCCAAGCGGTTACTGATTTTAAACCTTGGAAGATTGTTTCTCTTTCTCCCCTAAACAGTCGTCTCAGTCCCATCTAGTGTTTTTTGTCATCATGTACGTAGCCTACTCCATCTGTTTGAAACACGGAACTACTGTAGGAGCTGAATGGGTCCAGGGTCGTGATGAGCACATTTCAACAGACTCCGGTGACAGTCCTTGGTGAAGTTTGGCGCCGGCGTCAGAGAATTACACCGAGTCTGGTGGCTGTTGTTGTTTTGTCGGGACTAATCATGTTTCCACTGGAGACACTGCGTAAACGCATCGAGCCAGTGGTCCTATGTGCTCAAATAGCAAGCGCGTTTTTCGACACCGGCTTACAGATGGTAGTAAAAGAGCAATGCGCCACTGCGACTGATGCGCTGAATCCAACCCCCAACGAGGATAGCCGGCAGAAAGCTATGTCCAACTTTTACATGATATATAATATGCTGTCCAAGTTCGTTCCGATCCTACCAGCCATTATCTTAGCCAGGGTAAGTCAGTGCACAGCAATTTTTTTCGATTGGAATTTTAACACACACACAATGTTAAATGTGGAAATGAAATGTGAATCGAAGTTGTGTTAAACTAACAAGCAAAGAGTGTTGCAAATTCCGATTTAAAAGGTGCTACACGGGATTTTCTTTCTTCATTTTTTTTCCATTGTAATTTCAGAAAATGTCCATAATATATCTAGGGGTTTAAAGTGAAATGATAGTGTTTGACAGTATTACTTACCCGACAGTATTGTGATTGGCGGTGATATTCGCCTATTGATTTCTCCGGCCAGGGCAGCATCTTTTGTCAAACTGGGAAAGTCGTTCTGACTCTGTGGCTGTGTTATCTAGTGAAAATTGCTCATTTCCTGATTGCTAAAATTCTACTCTATTCGCTCAATACATCGACAGCCTATAGTTCTGCACTATCACAGGGGTCTGAAACTCCTGGTTTGCAAGCCGCATCAGCAAGTCACATTATGATGGCTTGCAAAGTGTTATATATTTCCTATTGGAATCCAGCCAGAGTCAAGATAGCCAACAATTGGAACGTTTATTAAATATGTGCGGCTGCAGTTAGAATGACTGCCAAGGTAGGGAAGATTGATAAATGAAACGGCATAAACCATCTAAACTGGAACAACTGTCTCAATAACGGGCGAAGTAAGTCCAACCACTTACAGATTGTTTTAATTTAGAAACGTTTATGTTACTTATCTTTTTGTAGTGTAATATCAATTAATCAATCAATGTGCAGAAACATTGATTAAAAAAAATATATAACGATTCTATAAAGAAACCTGAAACGAAGTATGATAATATGATCATGATTGAGAATCATTATAACCATATAATAACCATAACCATCCCATATTTTGATTGAGAAACCATCCCATATTTTTTTCACCCAAAAAATTCACGGAAATGAACTCAACGCAGTCGAGTAACAACAACAAAACTTAATGTATTCACTGCAGGTGGTTTAAATTTCAATCCCACTGGTGTTAAATCCACTAGAATCAACACTCAGATGTAC